>NC_037672.1:141200348-141357848 GCF_003255815.1 Theropithecus gelada
TATATATATATATATATATATATATATATATATATATATATATATGATTTTATATGATTTTATATATATACAAAATCAAAAGAGATTTCTCCATCAATTGCTGAAGTGAGAACTAAAGCCTCTTTGAGGATATGAACTTGCAATGTTTCCTCTATGATTCCTCGTAGCTTAAAGAAACAAACTTTAAAAAATTACCTTTCCATGGTCAGTTGAGACTTAACTCCTTGGAATGAACATATAATTTCTTAGAAGGTGATGAAAGAAACAGTAAAAAGAAAATGAATTTCAGCACTTGGTCATATAAAACATCTCTGGAAGCTCTCACTACATCTGCAAAGTTGATCTGGCCTAATGAGCAAGTAAATGTTCCCTTAAGTGAAGAGAAATATTAAAAAAAATCCTATATGCCATTTAAATTGAGTTAAAAATACCTTATAGCAACAGATTGGTGTTCCAAAACAATTTTTTTTCATGCACTTCAAAATTATTGATAGAATGTGACCTTAAAATATGAAAGGGGAATTGTTGATAGAATACACATGTTACTATGGTAATATTTTTGGAGCATACTATTTGCCAGAAACATGGTGTAATTCTGGCTAATTTCAGCTCATATTAAATGCTGTTGTGACATAACAGAAATGTCTCTAGGTCACATCAGTGTGATTTGCACTGGGAAATTAGATTAGTCTTCATTGGAAACATCAGTTACAAGGCATGACCACATAGCATCATAAATCTTCTTGATTTAAGAAATGGAAAATATGCTCTTGCAATGTACTTGTTTATTAATAAGTGTTCTACGTTCTCAGGATACCAGTTTGTAATTAGGAAACAACTCAAAGCTTCACCCTTTTAACTACTCTAACATGTTCCTATCAGAGCTCTAATTGTTAGCTAATGAGATGCGGTGGCCTCATAGAAAGCAAGCAAGGATGATTTCTGGACATAGCTCTCCTGGAAAAAGTGTGCACAAGAGGGGAAAATTTCAGTGTAAAACCTTGGCCAACTCCTCAGATTCCCTCCTCAGCAACTTCTATTTCATATGGCACGTTCAGTTAAATTCTGTAATATCTTATTTAATTTGATGTCTTTGTGTGGATTTGCAAAAAGCATTTGGGAGATGAGTGCATTGTGTCTGTACCATGGAGTGATGAAAGCAATGCTCCTGCTGTTAACTATGTGACATTTGGTGTCTGTGGTTACTTAGGAGCTAACCCAATTGCATATTTTCCTGATATCAATAGGTATAGGTGTTCAGAACATCCAGGTGTTAGAAAGATGGTGGGGCAAATGTTTATTTGATAAATATTTTGTAGTCAGTTTCTGAATATATGCTTCTTACTAATATATTGTCCCTAGCTTTTCTCCAATATGGACTAATACAGTACTGCCCAACCCTCTTCAGAAAGAACACATAGATCTAAATCACCCACACCAGTTTAAATTGTACAGTACAGAACTATATCCAATGCTGTGATAGTTGATGTGATGAATTTGTTTAGATATTTACCTTTCATGCTTACAAAGTATAGCTCTAGGTTAAACTTTTTAGTATCATGTTTCTTGCCTTAAATAACACCATAAGAACCAACCAAATAACAGCAGAAGTACATCTTTTAATTCAGCTTATTAACAACTATTAATCTCTGAATTTTTGATTGGGTCACACTCCTATAATAATTTCCCAAGAGCTAATAAGCATGAGATGTATTCTTAAGTGTCTAAATTTGGGAAACACTGAATTTTTTATAAAAGTAAGGTAAACTATCAATAAATATTTGACTCCCAAAATATAACTTCAATGTGCAAATATATGACTTTACTTTTCTGAGTATAATAGAATGAAACCTATTTGTGTCCATAATTATTTGATTCTCTCTTTATTCAGCAGTTTGGTAGGTCTTATATTTTCAAAGATGAAGGGTACTCTGTTAGATTTTATTTTCTATAATATGTGTATAGCATAGTGTCTTTCTCTCTCTCTCTCTCTCTCACACACACACACACACACACACACTTTGAAAATGTGTTCAGTTTCTGAATGTATATGTATATACACTACACACACATCTTGAATGAAAAAATATCCTCTAAAAGTAAAATATTCTCTAGAGAAAAAATATTCTCCAAAATTTGTGGAAACAAAGGCTCTAACTATAGGTTTCACTGAGGTTGGAATTTATAACTTGTACTTTAAAAATATTCTTTCCTTCCTTTAGCATATGTCTCCACAGATACAAATGGGATTTAGTACTTATTTAAAATTTTCAATCCCATGGTTTTCATCTCCTAAATAATGCTGAATCCAACCCGTAAAAATGGTTTTACACAAAGTAAAAAAAGTCCCTGTTTTACAGTTTTATACATGTTTTCTTTTTCGTTTACTCCAAAGTATTTTTTATCTATAAATACCTAAACTAGGTAGTCAAGAACTCATTGCAATGTCACAGGACTGGGAAATTACAATTAGGGAATGTTACAGCTAGAAAAACTCTTAGACAGTAACTTGTTTAACCCCACACAGTGGCTCTCCATATCTGCAGGTTCCAAATTCACAGATTCTGCATCCACAATTGAACTAATCGCAGATCAAAAATATTAAGAAAAAAATACAAATTTAAAATACAGTATAACTATTTACATAGTGTTTACATTATATTAAGTTTTACAAGTAATTTGGAGATGATCTAAAGTATATGGTAGGATGCGCCTAGGTTATATGCAAATGTTATTTTATGTAAGAAACTTGAACATCTGTGGATTTTGGTATGGGCCAGGATACCAAGAGGTGATTGTAATTTTAAAAGAAGTCTTAGGGATTAACTTGCTTAACCTCATCATTTAAAAAAGGAAACTAACATAGAAAGAGTCAATGATTTTCCTTATCACCTGTATTAGTCTGTTTTCATGGTGCTGATAAAGACATACCCAAGACTGGGAAGAAAAGGAGGTTTAATTAGACTTACAGTTCCACATGGCTGGGGAGGCCTCAGAATCATGGTCGGAGGTGAAAGGCACTTCTAACATGGCAGCAGCAAGAGAAACTGAGGAGCAAAGCAAAGGCAGAAACCACTGAAAAACCCATCAGATCTTGTGGGACTTATGCACTATCACAAGAATAGCACAGGAAAGATCGGCCCCCATGATTCAGTTACTTCCCCCTGGGTCCCTCTCACAATGCCCCACTCTTCTGGTACCAATTTACTGTCCATTTTCATGCTGCTGATAAAGACATACCCGAGACTGGGAAGAAAAAGAGGTTTCATTGGACTTAAGAGTTCCACATGGCTGGGGAGGCCTCAGAATCATGACTGGAGACAAAAGGCACTTCTTACATGGCAGCAGCAAAAGAAAATAAGGAGGAAGTAAAAAAGGGAAATCCCTGATAAACCCATCAGATTTTGTGAGACTTATTCACTATCACAAAAATAGCACGGGAAAGACCAGCTCCCATGATTCAATTACCTGCCCCTGGGTCCCTCCTGCAACACATGGGAGTTCTGGGAGATACAATTCACATTGAGATTTGGGTGCAGACACAGCCAAACCATATCATCACCTAATTAGTGTCAGAACTGGAATAGGAACTTACGTGTTATTCTGCCTTCCAACTTGGGACTTTTGCTAGTGTACCAGCTATTTCTCATCAATTGAAAGAGAAAGAATCAAATGAGATGAAAAATCTCAAGAATATTATAATTTAGTCTTTCATTTATATATATTTCTCTAAATAATTATCTGGTAAGAAAGATATGAGCAGTATTTATATATTCTTTCATCTGAGTAAATAAATATTTTGAAATATATATTTATTGCAAAAATGCACCAAAGAAGTCCAATATCAAGATATTGTTAGTTCAACTCATGCATGAAGACTGGGCATAGAATCCATATCTTGAAAAAGCTGTGGAAGTTCTTAAGACCTTTTAAAAAGTTATCATGTAATTCAAACTATAGTCTACATATTAACAACATTGTGTCCTCCCTTTGTATTTCTGGGTCAGTTAATTATTAGATCCACTCTCTTATACTTTTGTTGGATACATTTTTCATCTCCTAAAAGGGAGACCCTGAGAGATCTCCCCAGTTATTCATTTACGCTGATATTTTAGCAGATACCATGTCCTATTTGATAAAACATAAATATCACTTTGCATATACCACTCCTTTCCCCTCCAACATAATACAAATGCTCTAGGTTGGCTTTCAAGGCCCATCACAAATTGGCTTCACCTAATGCATTGAAACTTTTCTCCCACTTCTCCCAATATTGAACTTCCCCCTTCAGCTGGGCCAGTCCTTCATCATTCTCCACTGAAAGTTTGCTTATTTCTGTCTCTTTGTCTTTATATTTGAGTTTCTGTTCGGTGGAAAAGCATACCTCCTCCTATATCTGTAGACAAATTCAAAACATTACTAGACCATGTAGCCTCCATGAAGCTTTTCCACAAGTTTAACGAAAAATGTGTCCCCCCAACACATTAAAAATTCCAAATGCATTTATCCTACCAATGGAGTTAAAGCTATTCTATTTTTTATTTTCTCAGTCAGAATTTTTTCCATTGCTTCCCCTTGCTTACTGTACACAGTTAATTGATTGCCATAATGACAAGGATAATTGACAACTACATATCAAATTAGATATTTACATTCATTTACATTACTCAGATGTTATTTTAATTGACTCATAATACCTTTTTGAGGTGTATAAGGATGTTATTATTGCATTTATGGATAAGAAAATTGAGTCAGAGTGGTTAAATTACTATTAAATAGAAAAGCTAGTATTTTATTTTGCCAACTGTAACATTAAAAACAAGTCCACTTTCTACTATCTTCCATATTTACTAAATAAAATGATATTTTGCTCCCTAAGAAATAAAATGTTTGAAATCACAGAAAATTTAGCTTTTGCAAAAACTCACTATTTCCTTACTTTGCCTCATTCTAGTGAAAACTTCATTGTAGACCATGGAAAAGTTTTAGGGCTTTTCTAAACTTATTATTCCATGGCTTATTCAATTAAGCAGACAGACAACTTAAGGCTTTTTATTTTATTTATTTATTTATTTATTTATTGAGATGGAGTCTCACTCTGTCACCCAGGCTGGAGTGCAGTGGCACGATCTCGGCTCATTGCAACCTCCGCCTCCCGGGTTCACGCCATTCTTCTGCCTCAGTCTCCCGAGTAGCTGGGACTACAGGTGCCCCCAGCTAATTTTTTGTATTTTTAGTAGAGACAGGGTTTCACCATGTTAGCCAGGATGGTCTCAATCTCCTGACCTAGTGATCTGCCCACCTCGGCCTCCCAAAGTGCTGGGATTACAGGCATGAGCCACCATGCCCGGCCAGGCTTTTTATTTTTATTGAATTTTTTACACACAGCTATCCATCCATCCCTTCCCTCATCATCCATGCAAAACAGATAGGATTTATGATAGAGTACTCAAGGAAATGTTGTTATGTGCTGTCATTACTTTATAACAAGGGGATAAAGGAGCAGATGAAAAATTCACATGCCTGACTCTCATGATATGTAGCTTTTGGTTTAATTCCATTCATAGAAGTAGTCCAGTCATTGAATAATCAATTCATAGAATAGCAAATATAAGTACAGTTGGGTTGGAAGAATAGTCTGCCAAGAATAATTAATAAGTTATTGTTTATAAAATTCTGGACATGTAAAACATATCCAACCCTCTGCTAACCTAGAGAAGAAGTGACCTGTTCAGGAACTCTGTTCCATGACTCTGTGCAGTACATGGGTGGGTGTTGGGTAGAGAAAACAGTGAGAAGAGGGCTTGGACTCTGACTCTTGTGGCAGCTGAGCAACTAACCCTGCCCCGCAATCACACCCACGTTCAGCCCAGGAGTTGCTGCCCACATCTCCTCTTTGAAGGCTGTCTTAGTTCATTTTGTGCTGCTATAACAGAATACCATAGACTAGGTAATTTAAAGTGAACAAAAACTGACTCACAGTTCTAGAGTTTGCAAAGTCTAAGATCAAGCAGCTGACATGTTACAAGAGCTTTCGTGTTGCATCATCCCTTGGCAAAAGGGAGAAGGGCATGTGAAGGTGAGAGAGACAGAGCAAAAAGGGTGCTAATTCATCCTTTTATAAGAAACCCAGTCAGAGATAATGGCATTAATCTATTCAAGAGGGCAGTGCCCTCATGGCCTAACCACCTCTCATTAGGCCGTACCTACGAAGACTGTTGCATCAGGGATTAAGCTTCCAACACACATTTTTTTGGGGACAGGTTCAAACCATGGTAGGGATGGTCCTCAAGAGAAATGCTGGAATTTATAACACACCCAAAGGTGAATAGAATTACTTCATTTTACCTTTGCTGAAAACTGTCTGCAGTTAACTCAGGCTCAACTCAAAGTATTTATAGAATACTTGACAAACCCATACTTTGTAAATTAATTTTTGAGGCTTTTTGTGAAACTATTTAGTATTTATTCTGTGCTTTTCTTTCTCAAACTGCAGTTATTTCCAGCTTCCTAAAGCTATGAAAAATAGGCATATTCCAGTACTACACAAAAGAAACTCAGATAAGCAGATGAGATACTTAGGGATGTGAGCACTCCATTTACTTGAAGCTTCAAGGCACAGAGCCATGTAGGACCAACCTTGCACTAGCCAGGGTTTAGCCAAGGCTGACACTGGCTCAATGTTTGCTAAGTCACGTAGGCCTGATGGTGTGGTAGAAACAGCACTGAACTGGAAATTGGATGACCTGGATTCTAGAACTGGCTCTGTCCCTTTTCCATTTTGTATCCTTGAGTAAAATGTTGAAAGATAAGACTAGGTAATTTTTATTCTCTCTGCCTCTAAAATTCCTTAGATTGATTGATTGATTGATTGATTGAGATGGAGCCTTGCCCTGTTGCCCAGGCTGTAGTGCAGTGGCACGATCTCGGCTCACTGCAGCCTCTGCCTCCCGGTTTCCAGCAATTCTCCTGCCTCAGCCTCCCGAGTAGACAAGCTGGGATTACAGGTGCACACCACCAAGCCTGGCTAATTTTTGTATTTTTAGTAGAGATGGGGTTTCACCACCTTGACCAGGCTGGTCTCGAACTCCTGACCTCAGGTGATTCACCCGCCTTGGCCTCCCAAAGTTCTGGGATTACAGAAGTGAGCCACCGCGTCCAGCCAATTCCTTAGGTTTTATGATTAGAGGTTTGGCAAGACTCCTGGAACCATGTGCCTGCTTTTAGTCAGGAATCACTAACTTGCTTTGCACCTTCCTTTTGAGTCTCAAGCCTCAGCAGTAGTCAATTTTAGGCATGGCTCATTCTCATTCTTAAGGCTACTGTGAAGCAGTGGGAATTTTGTATGAAGCTCTTTGATAGACTAAGTTGCTGCAGTTACTCTGTATCTGTTTCTTCTTACTTAGTCTACACCAAGGAACAGATGGTGATGCAGAATATGACTGCTTCTTCCAAACCGAACTGTGCCTGTCAAAAAGATGTTGCTGTTAGATTCTGTATTTAACCTAACTGGGGTAAACTTAACATGAGTGTTGTATGGAGATCATCTTTCTACTATATTTTCTTATGATCTCTCTTGGATTTGGCTCATATTCCACCCTCAAATACAACAGTTGATGACTTCACATCTTATTGAAGATGTTTGTTGGTATCGTTCTTTTGGATGAAACTCTTTGGCATGTGAATTCTCCTCCTTTCTACTTGGTCATAAAAACACACATTCCTGCAAACCTTTTCTTAAGCATTCATGTATAACCTTGTTTCTCAAGATCAATTTCCTAAAAAAGATTACCATTTTTTTTCTTTTAAATATTATTGATCACATAAACTACAGTATATATTTATTACAAGATTTTAAAACAATACAAACTGGAAATATCAGTCTGTAAAATGGGATTAATTAGGAGCAGCTTAGCTGAGAGTTCAGGTGCCTTCACAGGGTGCTATCAGATGATGAATGCTGTACCTAAGGTAAATAGCAGACTTAAAAAATTCTCTCGAGAAACAATTTTGTTTTTAATATCATAGTGATATCTTTCATTATATAAAATTTTTAATTTTTTTCTCTTTTGTTAAAAGAAGGGGAATGAGGTGGGGAATGAGGTGCTAGGGACAAAGCAAGAAAGTTTTTGAAAATGATTCCATTTCGTTTTAAACTGGTTTAAACTGACTGCTCTACCTGCTAGTGTTTTTAAACATGACCTTTTCCTCATTCCAGAACATCTGTGATTGTGTTTAAGTTCATAAGGATCTAGGACATTTTACACCGCTTGAAATCTACAACCTATGTACATTTGGAGAATATGTGGCTCCATGAATTTATCTTCCAAAAGGGGCCCACCCAAGTAGGCAAATAGTTGTAAACGTAAGTGAACAGCACAGTTGTCTTTAAAAGTCCAGATTTCTATAAGGAATTCTAGAACCCATTGGCCAGCTCCTCCTAATCTGTGTAAATCTCAAATAGTTTCCTGACTTTGCTTTTGATTATAGCGGTAAGTTTTGGTTTTCTCATAGTGCAGTATTGGGAGTCTTTGGCTATCCTCTCTACTCAAATCGGGGCTCTTTGTCCAGCAGATGTTTCCAGTTGTGTTAATGGTGTTGAGTTGTGCGTGGGAGATGATGATGTAGAAGCCCAGAGAATAGATTGAGACCAGGCCAAACACTGTTGCTTGTTGCTTACCATGGGCCAAATTTGAACTCATGCTTCCAAGGATACAAAAGCTAGCACATTAGCTTCTCCTGGAAAATATGGGCTCCAGAAAAATAAATCATTCTCAAAAGAAAATTAAGTCATTTTAGTACATAAAGTCATTACTACATAAGCCCCCTTTGTTTCAAAAGTGGAAGGATGCTTAATGTGACACCTCTTCACAATTCAGAAACTAAGCTTATTTTGCAGACTGGAGAAAGTATGTTCTAATGAGGCCATATCCTAAAAACACTGTCAGTGTAAAACACACAGTTGAGAGACCTGGTAACCTATCCAGTATCTACAGGAGAGATGAAAAAATTTGAGCCAAATGGTATCATATTTCTCCTAGGGTTTTCCTCTCTCCTGGTATGAATGGGAGCTTGAGGTTTTATCATAAAGGGATAAAATAGCAAGAAATTATTTACTGGCTTGCAGTCATGGAGAAAAGGCATTCACATCTGTTTCTGGTATTCTGTTGAAGAATCTCTCCAGTTGATAATTTGGATTGGAAGCAAATTGGTTTGTTTTCATAGGTCCTGTTCTTCCAAGTTCAGATAAAACAAACTTATCCTGTGGGTCCAATGGTTTGCATTCTGAATTCTTGGTTTACATGGCACAAAATCCTTCTATTATATTGCTAACACATTATCCATCTTAGAACAAAACTGGCTAAGTTTTAGAAGGATTTATATTACATAAACTCCTATGAATGACTACACATTGTGTGTGTTTGTCACAGTGTATATATGTGTGTAAAATTACAGTTCTTATGGATTTCTCATGTAATTCTGTCCTTCAATTTTTTTTTTTTTTAGATGAAGTCTTGCTCTTGTTGCTCAGCCTGGAGTACAATGGCACAATCTCAGCTCAGTGTAACCTCCACCTCCCAAGTTCAAGTAATTCTCCTGCCTCAGCCTCCCAAGTAGCTGGGATTACAGGTGCCTGCCACCATGCCCAGCTAAGTTTTTGTATTTTTAGTAGAGATGGGGTTTCGCCATATTGGCCAGGCTCGTCTTGAACTCCTGAACTCAGGTGATCCACCCACCTTGGCCTCCCAAAGTTCTGGGATTACAGGTGTGAGCCACCATGCCCGGCCCTATATTTTAATTTTATATTTATTTTTATAATGAATTTCTAATATAATTTTGTCTTTTAATTTTATATTTCCTTTAAACAACTTGTGTCTATAGTAGTTACTGTGACTTCTTCTTTGGAAGACTATACCCTAACATTTATCTAGCAAGATAAAAATAAAGATCTCAATCAAATGATTAAAAGTGATGATAAATTCTCTTCTAATAAAGTAAAGTAGGTAGGCTTTTCCTTGTTGACTTCTGCTACTTGAAGATATGAAATATGGTTTTTTTGATCATTCAATAACAGATGAAGAGAATATCATATATAGACAAGTTTTTAAGCTCAAGTTTTTAAAGTCAAGAAAAGACAAAGTCCCTTTCTTCACAGAACATAAAATACATTAAAATGTGGAGAAACACAAAAGTAAATAATGAAAAAGTTAAAAAAGTTATAAATGCATAAACACAAAAAAACATGCCAAATAGGGCTGTTTATTAGATTTGGTGGTAGGCTAAAATGACTGAAGCCAAATAGAATTAGACTAAAGAGATAACAGAGATAACAGAAAGTGGCATTTTTTCAAAGAGTTTTTTTGTTTTTTTTTGTTTTGTTTTTTTTAAGAGAAGGCTGTATTACAGGAAGTGGCAGGAAATGTCTTAGATGAAAGATTCTTTAATAAGTACCTAATTAGTCAGAAAAATTATTTGTCCTTTTTTTCACTTTACTTCTGCTGAATTCTGTTGTAGTTTTCTCCCGCATAAAGTATAGAATAGAAATATTTTCCAAATTATTCCCAAATTAAATAAAACCGTCTAACATGGCTTTGGTTTCTTCAGTTAAAATGTTTAAAAAGAAATTCAAATTGGGTAAATTACTATTCTTTTGAAGTAAAAAAGCTTTAACAAATCTTTGCAAAGATAATTGTTTGAAGTTATAATGAGAGACTAAAATATGTCAAGTATTTTAGGAAAAAATGTTGTCTTTTTGTCTTTTTCCAAGGCAGAGCAATATAAACAAGTAGCAGATTTCCTGTATGGCCTAATGAGACATAAACACAGATAGTAAAAGAGAAATGAACACCAGAACACTTTGTTTTAAAAAAACAAAAAACATCTTATGAAACTAATGACATTCATAGATTCATTGGGACATATTGTTTGGGATTACTGGGCTTTTCCTAGTTAAATAAATAGAGACTGCTTGAGCCAGGAGCGCCCTGGTTTACTGACCACCATTTTGAAATCGTTCATCATCTTGTTAGCAGTGTGTCAACTCTGACTTTTCATCATAATTGCTATTTTTCCTACATTACATATCTCTATGGGATACCTTGTTTTTAGTATGTTTACAATTCATTCTCTATGTATAAATAATTGTTTTTTTACATCTCCTAAACTTTAGAATCTAAAGAACTGAACAGAAACAAAACCAGTTTAAAAAAAAAAAAAAAAAAAGAAAAGAAAATTATTTTCACATAGTCTTATGACAAAAACCTACTTCTAGACAGAACTAATCACCTACTTCTAGACAGAACTAATCAACTCTATTATTTTGTAAAGAGAAAAAAAAAAACCAAATTGTTAAAAACTAACAAAGAAAAGCCTGACTGAATGAAATAGCTATTCTATGTTTTAAATCCCACATTGCTGGGTTAAAATTAGAGCAATTGGTATTTTAAGCAAATTTTATATTTCTGCCTTTTCCCACTCCCTACTCCCAACCTATGTAAATTGCTTGATTATTTAATATGAACAAAAAGTTGATTAATGGGTCTGCAACCGTTAACTAACTGATTATTTTTCATCACTTGGCATTTTAGAGAAAGGGGCAAAGACAGAAGTTATCAGGAATTTATTAGATTAAAAGAATAAATTCAAAATATGCCCTGGGCTTAGTGAAATCATAGAATAGAAGGGCTAAAAATAATCACAAAAGCAGAGAGGTCTACCTAAAAAGGCACAGGCTTTGTAGTTAGATAAACCTGGGTTTGAATCTCTATTCTGCTACTTATTTGCTTTGTGGCTACAGTTTATTTAAGCTTACTACTTTGTCATGAAAAATTAATATAAAAATGATTAGAAATTTGCAAATAAATATATCAAAGATTTTTTAGAAATAGAAAAGATTTTGAGCAGTTAATTTATATATACAACTCTTATATAAGTATAAAAATGACTAGAAATTTGCAAATAAAATCAATATATGAAAGATATTTTAGAAATTAAAAAGACTTTGAACAGTTACTCTTGTATATATAACTCTTGAGTCTCAAGGTAAATATACATTTCTGTGTTGCCTTGATCCTCACACAGTAGGGATCTAAGAAAGAGAAGAATCAAGTAGGGGTACGATCACTACAGTTTCTAAAGCTGTAACCCCAGATTCATGACCAAGTATGTCTGTCCTTCCCAAAGGTCAATCAGTAGGGTCTCACACAAAGGTCCCACTGTAAAAGTCACACGATGTATGCTTTATTTTCTGAAAACAATCTTATAATTTTAGAACATATAATAAAATATAATATAAACATATGCTAAAATAAAACTACTCATGGGTTCTATCATTTTTATTGCTAGAATAGCACTGTAATAATTACTAACAGAACAATTTCAAATGGTTAAAAAGACAGAGTTAGAGTAATTGACAAGGTTCTGACAGGTCACAGTCATGTAAATTTAGTTGTTCTGCTTCAGTTAGAATTTTAATGAAATTCTTAAATCTATAAAAATAGTTATTAAATTCATATTCTTCTGTTTTGTAAAAAATAAAATAATAGAAATTAGAGGGGATTATTAAAAAGATTTAAAAATCCTAAGGTAGAGAAAATTTATGCTGTTTTATTCTATACTTTTTCTCAGGAGTGGTGTTCATAAGACACTAAGCAGTATTTTCATAATTTATTCAATAATAAGAGTGATATGAATAAAATTTTTTAAAGTATTTGAAACTTGTCTCTAAATAATGCATTTAAGTAGATTTGCAGCAGAACAGGCTTATTTACTTCAGCATCATTTTACCTGCAGCTGAGAAGTCACTGGCATATTGGGAACCGTAAAAGCTTGGAGGTCATGAGGACCTCAGCCTGAGATTTAGCTGCCTCCTTTACTGGTTATGTGGGCATGAGCAAGTTGTGTAACCTCTTTGAACTTCAGTATTTTTATCGGTAAAATGGGGATAAATAGAATGTTAGGGTGTTGTGATAAAGAATTAATTCACAGTGGGTGGCATTTAATACATGCAGGATTTTTTTTAGTTGCCTCACAAACACCCATTTCTTGAATGTTTTATGGAGTATATAAAATGGAGTCAATAAATGTCAAGGTTAAGACACAAAGATGTAATTTTAAAATAAAAGCAGATGTCTCTGTATACCATGGAATACAATGCAGTCATAAAAAGAATGAAATCATGTCCTTTGCAGCAATATGGATGGAATTTGGGGTCATTATAGTAAACAATTTGATGCAGGAACAGAAAAACAAATACCACATAAGTGGAAGGTAAGCACTGAGTATACATGGACACAAAGAAGGGAACAATAGACATCAAGGCCTACTTGAGGGTGGAGGAGGGTGAGGATTTAAAAACTACCTATTGGCTTTTATTTGATTACCTGGGTGACAAAATTAATCTACATACCAAACCCCCTGACACACAACTTACCCATGTAACAAAACTGCACACGTACCCCTTGTATCCCTTGAACGTAAAAGTTGGAGAGAAAAAAAACAGGGTGTTTCCGAATTGATATTCTCTAACCCAACACATTTTAAATATATAAAGATATTATTTTGAAGTAAGATATTTTTTCCAAAGTAATATTGAAAAGCTTTCTCTAATATACTGTATTAAAAAGCGACTCAATACAATGGATGAATGCATATTCTTATAAATAGACCATAGAATAATGAGGAATTTTGAAACTAACTTTGGAAATCTACACATGTAGAAGAGAATCTAACTTTCTTCCTTTGTGAATTCAACTATTACATCTTTTTATTACTTTTTCTCTGTCTGGACCAAAGATTTATTTTTAACCATTAAAAAATATAAGACTTCAAATAAAAAAATGTAGTAAAACTGCCCTGAATATTGTCAAAGTTTATAATCTGAATCACTCAGGGGAAGAGTGAAGATGGGTTTTACAATGTTAAAAAAAAAGTGGCATTACCAATCCAAAATACTTGGGAAATGTTCAGATTATAAAACATTCCTGCATTACAGCAACATATTCAGAGTGTGAAACTTAGTTTATAGAAATTACTACATATAAAAATACATGTAAACTGAATTATTACTCTTCTTGCTGACAGATACATTTTTACTGGGTTCACATAACTCATATGAATCTTCTTCAGCAGGGGAGAAACTTTGTATGTAAACAATTTTTCCATAGTGGCAGCTCACAGCATTACTAACTATAGAGAAGTATTATCTTTGGGGAGCATGAAATAGTGTACTTTTTTATCCCTAATTAGGATAGAGGGAAGGCCCTGGGAAACACTGTTTTCATAGTTCTTTAAAAATATTTAACTCATAACTACATTAGCCTGTGGTAGAAAAAAAATCCCCATCCCTCTCATTTCTCTGGTAAAGATAATAATAAAAGTAACAATCATCATCATAATGAGGAGGCAGAGAAGAAGAAGAGAAGTGAGATGAAAAAAAAAGGAGGAGGGAGGAAAGGAGAAAGAGAAGAAGGAGGAAGAAAAAGGAGGAGGAGAAAGAGATGAAGAAGGTTCAGCTTACCTACTCACTGAAGGGTCACCTCAAGGATAAAATTTCAAAACTCATGCTGCCTGAGAATTACCTGGGAGTTACATTTTAAAATGTAAAATGTCTTGGTTCTGCCTTTGGACATTCTGAGTCAGCATGTCTGATGTAGGGCCTAGGAATGTGCATTTAAAACATAAGTCCCCAGGTCAGTAGACAGTCCCTTAAGAAATGCTGCCCTGTATATTTTAGGAAATGAAAGAGTTGTATCTCAAGTCAGCTCCTGAAGGCAGCCACTGAGCATCTTCTCTCTGTGGCCCCAGCCTTGCTGAGGGCCACCACTCACCTCACAACTATAGACCTTCTGGTCATTCTGAACTCGGTCTCCCTCCCCAGCTTGTTGCTTCATCTCCCCAGCATCAGTGCAAGAGTGCATGAGGAGCTGTCTGCTCATGCCCTTACTTTCTGCTGTCTTGTCTGTAGTCCCTTGTCATACAAAGCTAATGTAGGAGGGGGTCTCAGACTTCAATGACAAATGGGGTTCTTTTAGGGAAGCTAGCACAAAGGTTGTAAAACAAGGCTATATGCTTTAAAGAAAATGGAAATATATAAGTATATTCCACTAGCTCTTTCCAAAAGAAAGAACACACATTAAAATGAACCCCTCCTTAGGTGTACCCTTGTAGACAGACCCTGGTTTCTACTGCTCTTCAGACTTCCCCAAAACATCCCCGCACTTTTCTTTAGGAAACATTCGCATCCCTTCCACTGGGACTTTGTTGCCTGGTGCCTCATTCTTCTTTTCTATCTAACCCTTCCAAATGCACAATGTTTCCAGAAAAACATTCTTAGTTTCTGAAATTGGAGTATAGCAGTGTAGACTAGTTGGAGGTGGGAGGTGAGGTGGAGTAGGGACTTCTCACAGCAGGATAGTCCAGTGTCAGCTTTGACACTTTAGGTCAAGGTTCCTTAAAATGACCACAAGCAGTTGTAGGTGCAGAATGGTGAATCTGTCTAGTTATTCCAAGCATGCAAGCACACCACAGATACCACGCAGGCTCTTGCACACACACACAGCTCACAAAGATAAACACATTAATTCACACAGACATTACAGTATAGCTTCTAGATCCATATTAAGAAAGAAAGAAAAAAATCTCTGTAAGCAATATCATCTACACAAGATGGCCATCAGCAATGCAGAATGACATATTCTGATAGGATAATGTCAGTTCTCTTTCTGATAATGCTTCACTCCAGGGCCTATGAGTATTAGAAGTATATAAGAAATGGAGCTCATTATTACCCATCTAGTCACAGTTACTGACATAGAGATCCAGCTGCAGCTGAAACTTGAAACTGTAAAGTTACTCATCATGGCACATTCCTACACTGGCTGTGAGTGAAAGAGATGCAATACAAAGGTTTGTAATCTTCCTGTAGAAAGTAGGCCCCCAGAAATTCAAGTTTGGTTGGAGGTATTTAGTTTATATTTTTTGTTCTAGTTACTAACACTTCACAATTCTTTATTATTTTCATTTTCTTATTTTGCACTGTTTTAATATTATTTTAAAATTAACAAATAGTAAAATTGCCTCTTTGGTGTGTGTGTGTAGAGTTCTACTAATGTTAACACATCTGTAGATTTGTGTAACCACCACTGCAATCAGGTCACAGAGAAGTCCTATCGGTCCAAAAGTCTACCTTATTTATGCCTTTATAGTCATAGCCTCCTTGTACCTCAACCCCTGACAACCACTGGTCTGTTCCCTGCCACATAGTTTTGTCTTTTGAAGAATATCATGTAAATTAAATGATGTACTATGTACTCTTTGGAGACTGACTCTTTCAGGATACTGCCTTTGAGATTCATCCAAGTTTCATAGGTGTCAGTAACACATTTCTTTTTGATGCTGAGTAGTATTTAATTGTATGTGAATATAACTGTTTATCTATTCGCCCATTGAAGGACTTTTGGCTTGTTTTCACATTTTAATTGTTATGAATATAATTGCTATAAACATTCATTTACATGTTTTTGTGTGAATATGCATTTTCATTTCTTTTAGGTAAATATGCAGGAGTATGATTGCTGGAACATATGGGAAGTATATAAATTTACGTACATGGTGAAAGTGCCGCATTATTCCCTTGAATGGCTATGCCCTTTTGCATTCCCACAAACAACGTATGAACATTCAATGCTCCCTTCATCAGTACTTGGTATTTTCAGTATTATTCACATTAGCCATTTTAATAGGTGTATAATCATCATTTTAATAAACATTCCACTAGTGACCACAGACATGGTTGCTTTCTTCTATAATATCTTTGAATATATATCTTCCATTGCAGATTAGAAGTGCCTTATGAACTTCTGAGATACCACATACTGTTACGTTAGCATATCTTTGTCTTCCATATATATTATTTTTTAGTTTGCTTTAATTTTTTTCATATTTGCTTAGTTATTGTGATTATCACAAGTCATTCTTTTATATAAGTAATTTTATTTTCAAGGGTTTTTATTCAGCATATGACTATTTATGTTTATTAATTTGACAAATATAAATTGTATATGTTTATGGTGTGTAACATGATGTTTCAAAACATATATACATTGTGGAATGGCTAAATCAATCTGATTAACATATGTATTACCTCACATACTTATAATTTTTTGTGGTGAAGTACTTAAAATATACTCTCTTACCAATTTTCAAGATACAATACATTATTATTAACTGTAGTCATTATGCTATATAATAGATCTCTTGAAATTATTCCTCCTATCTAACTAAAATTTTTTACCCTTGGACCAACATCTCAACTCCACCCAACTCTCAGCCACTAGTAACTACCATTCTACTCTCTATTTTCGTAAGTTTAACTTTTTTAGATTTCCCATGTATGTGACATTATGCAGTATTTGTGTTTCTGTGCTTGGCTTATTTCACTTAGCATAATGTCCTCCAGGGTCATTCATGTCACAAATGACAGCATTTCTTTCCTTTTATTTTAAAGGCTGAATAGTATCCCATGGTGAATATATGCCATCCTTTCTTTAACCATTCATCTGTTGATACTTAGCTTAATTCCATATCTTGGCCATTGAAAATAATGCTGCAATGAACAAAGAAGGGCAGATATCTCTTCGACATACAGTTTCCAAATCCTTCAGCTATATACCCAGTAGTGGGATTACTAGGTCATGTAGTTTTTCTATTTTTAATTTTTTGAGGAACTTCTATACTGTTTTCTATATTTATTTATTTTTAACATCAGGTTTGTTGTGGTATAATTTATGTACGTTAAAATTCATCCTTTTAAGTGTACAATTCTATCACTTTTGGCAAATATATACAGCCATAGAACTACCACCAAAGTCAAAGTATAGATTTTATGTCCT
This sequence comes from Theropithecus gelada, assembly GCF_003255815.1. NCBI lineage: Eukaryota > Metazoa > Chordata > Mammalia > Primates > Cercopithecidae > Theropithecus > Theropithecus gelada. The sequence goes on from NC_037672.1 coordinate 141,218,240, forward strand.
TTATTGGAGGAATCAATCTCATCTCACCTCTCAGTCTCTGGCAACCACTGATTTGATTTCTATCCTTCTAGTTTTATCTTTTCCACAATGTTGTATATATTAAATCAGATATTCTGTGTCCTTTTGGTCTGGGTTATTTGACTTAGCAGAGTGATTTTGAGATTCATTCATGTTGTTGCATGTATCAGTACTTTGTTTCTGTTTGCTGTTGAACATAAACTCATATACATTTTTCACAATTTATTCACTTACTGTAGATGAACATTTGAACTCTGTCTAGTTTTTGATTGTTATAAACAAGCTGCTATAATCATTCAGGTAAAAATCATTGTGTGAAAGTATGTTTTTATTTATCTTGAGTAAATACCTAGCAGTGAAATTGCTCAGTCATATGGTATCTATATGCTTAGCTTTAAAGAAAATGGAAAGCAAGATGGCCAAATAGAAGCTTCCACCAATCATTCTCTCCATAGGAACACCAAATTGAACAATTTTCCACACAAAAAAGCACCTTTGTAAGAATTAAAAAAAAAAAAAACAAAAAAAACAGGTGAACAATCATAGTTCTTGATTTTAACTTCATATCACTGAAAAAGACACTGAAGAGAATAAGAAAGACAGTCTTGAATTGCTGGCATCAACCCACCCCCCATATCCTGGCTGTGGCCTTATGATGCAGAGAGAGAATCTGTTTACTTCGGGGAGGGACAGTGCATTGATTGTGGGGCTTTGCTTTGAAACTCAGTGCTGCTCTTTCACAGAGGAAAGTTACACCAGGCAAAACTCAGCTGATGACCATGGAGGGAGAATTTAGACCTGCCCTAACCAGAAGGGACTCATCCATTGCACTGGTTGGAACCTGAGTTCTGGAAAGCCCTATCACTGTGGGCTAACATGCATTGAGGTCTTAAATAAACTTGAAAAGTAGTCTAGGATTTTCAAGTCCACAATTGAAAAGTCCACAAGGATTGTAATCCCTGGACAAGTCCTCATGCTGTAATGAGCTCAGACGCCAGTGGACTTGGGGTGCATGTGACCCAGTGAGACACTAGCTGGCGCAGCCAAGGGAGTACACTCCCCAACCCCAGGCAATGTAGCTCCTTCTTTCTGCTTGAGTAGAGGAGAGGGAAAAGTAAAGAGGACTTTGTCTTGCTACTTGGCTATCAGCTTAGCCACAGTAAGACAGGGCACCAGGCAGAGTCTTGAGGTCCCCATTCCAGACCCTAGCTCCTGGATGACATTTCTAGACACACCCTTGGCCAGAAGGGAACATGCTACTTTGAAGGGAAGGACCCAGTCCTAGCAGAATTTATCACCTGTTTATTAAAGAGCCCCTGGGTCCTAAATTCAGCAGTGGTAGCCAGGAAGTACTCACCATGGGTCTTGGGTGAGACTCAGAAACATGCTGGCTTCAGTATGACCCAGTACCTTCTCAGCTGTGGTGGCTACAGGGAGGGACTCCTGCTTGAGAAAAGTAGAGGGAAGAGTAAAGGGACTTTGCTTTGTCTTTCAGCTTAGGTGTCAGCTCAGTCACAGTCAGGTAGAGCACCAATTGGGCTTTTGGGGTCCCCAATTCCAGGCCTTGGCTCTTGGATGACATTTCTGGACTTACCTTAGGCCAGAGAGAAGCCTATAGCTCTTAATGGCGAGTCTTAGGTCTGAAAGCATTCCCCACAACATGACTAAAGAGCCTCTGAGCGTTGAATGAACATTGGCAGTAGCTAGGCAATACTTGCCATGGGCCTGAGATATGGTGGATGTAGGGAGAGATTTATCTGATGGTGGAAAGGTGAAGAGTGAGAAGAACTGTCTTGTGACTTGAGTGCCAGTTCAGCAATGGTAGACTAGAGCACCAGTAGATTCCTAGGGGTTCTAACTCTAGCCTGTGACTCCCAGACAACATCTCTGGACCTGCCTGGGACCAGGGGGAACTTGCCACCCTCAAGGGAAGAACACAAGCCTAGCTGGCTTTGCCACCTGCTGATTGTAGAGACCTAGGACCTTGAGTAAACATAGGCAGCAGCCAGGAAGTGGTTACCATGGACCATGGATAAGACCCAGTGCTGTGCTGGCATCACGTCTGAACTAGCACAGTTCCAGAGGTGGTGATCACAGGGATGCTTGTGTCACCCATTCTCCAACTTCAGGCAGCTCATTAGAGAGAGAAAGGGGGACTCCATTTGTATGGGGGAAAGTAAAGGAAAAGAAAAAGAGTCTCTGCCTGGTAATCCAGAGAGTTATTTGGTATCTTATCCAAGAACACCAAGTCAGTACCTACATAAGTCTACAAGAACCACAGTGTTACTGGGCTTGGGGTGCTGCCTAATGCAGATATGGCTGCAGTGACCGAATCTTAGATTACAACACCCAAATTCTTTAGAATACATGGAAAGCCCTCCCCAGAAGGATGAGTACAAACAAGCCTAGACTGTGAAGACTACAATAAATACCTAACTCTCCAATGCCCAAACATTGATGAACATCCAGAAGATGGCATGAAGACCTGGATAGCATCAAAACATAATTCTGGAAAACATGACCTTGCCAAATGAACTAAACAAGGTACCAGTGAGCAAACCTACAGATATGAGTGGGATATGTGACCTTTCAGACAGAGAATTCAAAATAGCTGTGTTGAGAAAACCAAAGAAATTCAGCATAACACAGATAAGAACTTTAGAATCCTATGAGATAAATTTAACAAAGAAATTTAAATTATTAAAAAGAATCAAGCAGAAACTCTGGAGTTGAAAAATGCAATTTTCACATTGAAGCATGCATCAGAGTCTCTTAACAGCAGAATTGATCAAGCCGAAGAAAAAGTGAGTGAGGTTGAAGACAGGCTATTTGAAAATACAGTTAGAAGAGATAAAATAAAAAAGAATAAAAAGAATAAAGTATGCCTGCAAGATCTAGAAAATAGCCTCAAAAGGGCAAATTTAAGAGTCATTGGCCTTAAAGAGGAAGTAGACAGAGAGAGAGATTGGGGTAGAAAGTTTATTAAAAGGTATAATAATAGATAACTCTCCAAATCTGGAGAAAGATATCAATATTCAAGTATATGAAGATTATAAAACACCAAGAAGATTTACCTGAAATAAGATTACCTTAAAACATTTAATAATCAAACTCCCAAAGGTCAAGGATAAAGAAAGGATACTACAAATACCAAGAGAAAAGAAACAAATAACATGCACTCCAAAATGTCTGGCAACAGACTTTCCTTTTCTCTTCTTTTCTTTTTTCTTTTCTTTTCCTTTCTTTTCTTCTTTTCCTTCCTTCCTTCCTTCCTTCCTTCCTTCCTTCCTTCCTTCCTTCCTTCCTTCCTTCCTTCCTTCCTTCCTTCCTTCCTTCCTTTCTTCCTTCCTTCTCTCTCTCTCTCTCTCTCTCTCTCTTTCTTTCTTTCTACTATACTTTAAGTTCTAGGGTACATATGCAGAACATGTAGGTTTGTTACATAGGTATACATGTACCATGTTGGTTTGTTGCACCCATCAGCTCGTCATTTACATTAGGTATTTCTCCTAATGCTATCCTTCCCCCAGCCCCCTACCCCTGACAGGCCCCATTGTGTGATGTTCCCTGCCCTATGTCCATGTGTTCTCGTTGTTCAACTCCCACATACAAGTGAGAACATGCCAGTGTTCGGTTTTCTGTCCTTGTGGTAGTTTGCTGAGAATGATGATTTCCAGCTTCATCCATGTCCCTGCAAAGGACATGAACTCATCTTTTTCATGGCTGCATAGTACTCCATGCTGTATATGTGCCACATTTTCTTAATCCAGTCTATCATTGATGGACATTTGGGTTGGTTCCAAGTCTTTGCTATCATAAATAGTGCTGCAATAAACATATGTGTGCATGTCTCTTTATAGCAGCATGATTTATAATCCTTTGGGTATATACCCAGTAATGGGATCACTGGGTCAAATGGTATTTCTGGTTCTAGATCCTTGAGGAATCGCCACACTGTCTTCCACAATGGTTGAACTTGTTTACAGTCCCACCAATGGTGTAAAAGCTTTCCTATTTCTCCACATCCTCTCCAGCATCTGTTGTTTCCTGAGTTTTTAATGATTGCCATTCTAACTGGTGTGAGATGGCATCTCACTGTGGTTTTGATTTGCATTTCTCTGATGACCAGTGGTGATGAGCATTTTTTAATATGTCGGCAACAGACTTTTCAGTGGAAACCTTATAGGCCAGGAGAGTATGGTGTAACATATATAAAGTGCTAGAGGAAAAAAAAAAATTTTAGAATAGTATATTCAGTGAAAATGTCCTTCAAACAGTAAGGAGAAATAAAGACTTTTCCAGACAAACAAAAGCTAAGGGATTTCATTAACACCAGACCTGTCCTACAAGAAATGCTAAAGGGAGGTCCTCAATTTGAAAGAAAAGGATGATAATGAGCAATAAGAAATTATCTGAAGGCACAAAGCTTAATGTTAATAGTAAGCACACAGAAAAATACAGAATATTATAACACAGTCACTGTGGTGTCTAAATTACTCATATTTTGAGTAGAAAGACTAAAAGAAGAACCAATCAAAAATAGTAACTACAACTTCTCAAGACATAGCATAATAACATATAAATTGAAACAACGAAAAGTTAAAAATTAGGGGTAGGGGTTGAAGTAAAGTGTAGAGTTTTTATTAATTTTCTCTTTGCTTGTTTGTTAGTTTGCTTATACAATCACTGTTAAGTTGTCATCAGTTAAAAATAATAGGTTTTAAGATAGTATTTGCAAGCCTTATGGTAACCTCAAATCAAAAAACATACAATAGATAAGCAAAAGACAAAAAACAAAAAATTAAAACACACTACCAGAGAAAATCACATTCACTAAAAGGAAGATAGAAAGGAAAAGAAGGAAGAGACCAAAAAACAATCAGAAAACAAGTAACAAAACGGGAGGAGTAACTCCCTACTTGTCAGTAATAATATTGACTATAAAGGGACTAAGCTTTTCAATCAAAAGACATAGGGTGACTGAATGGGTTAAAATAAAAAAAAAAGACATAATGATTTGTTGCCTAGAAGAAACACAATTCACCTAAAAAGACACATACAGACTGAAAATAAAGGGGTAGAAAAATATATTATATGCAAACGGCACCAAAATAGAGCAGGAGGAGTTATACTTACAGCAGACAAAATAGATTTCAAGACAAAAATATCAAAAGAGGCAAAGAAGGTAATTATATAATAATAAAGGGGTCAATTCAGCAAGAGGATATAAATCGCAAATATATATGCATTTAACACGAGATATATAAAGCAAATATTATTAGAGCTAAAGAGAGATAGACCTCAACACAGTAGTAGCTGGAGGCTTCAACACCTTACTTTCAGCATTGGACAGATATTTCAGATAGAAAATCAACAAAGAAACATGTGACTTAATCTGCACTATAGACCCTTTAGAAAGGGTAGGAAAGTAGTGGGGAGGGACGGGGATAGTTAATGGGTACAAAAATAGAGTTAGATAGAATGAATAAGATCTGGTATTTGATAGCACAACAGGGTGACCGCAGTAAACAATTTACTGTACATTTAAAAACAACTAAAAGGGTATAATTGGATTGTTTATAACATAAAGAAAGGATAAATGTTTGAGGTGATGGATACTCAATTTGTCCTGATGTGATTAGTATGCATTTAAAATATCAAAATATCTCGTATACATATATATATATTTACTATGTACTCACAACATTTAAAAATAAAAAATTCAACATAAATTAAAGGAAATGTTAATGCTAATGTTTTATAGGGTGCCATTTTGGATTTTCATCAGTGGATATGCTGAATCCTCCCTGGCATTTGATATTTTAATTTTTTTAAAAGTTAGTAATTTTTTTAGATGGGTAGTGGAATATTGTGGTTTTCATTTGAACTTTTGTAACGATTGATAATATGAAGTGTCTTTAAATGTGTTATCAGTTTATCTTCTTTGGTGAAGCATTTGTTTAATATTTTCCTCATTTTTAAATTTGGTTTTTTGTCTTCTTCTATTGCATATACAAGTTCTTTGTCAAATATATGTTTTCTGAATATTTTCTTCTAATCAATTTCTTGTCTTTTCATCTTTTATGAGTGGCTTTTGTAGAATGGAAGTGTTCAATTTGAAGTCCAATTTATTTTTATTCTTGTATGGTTTGTCAGGTATTCAATTTAAGAAACTTTTGCCTAATCCACAGCTGAAAAGGTTTTATTCTATAATGTCTCCTAGAAGTTTTAGTTTTAGCTCTTACATTTAGGTCTATGGTTATTTCAAATTAATTTTTGTATCTGGCATGAAGTAAACATAAAGATTCATTTCCTTTTGCATGTGAGTGTCCATTTAATCCAGCATTATTTTTTAAAAATGTGATCTATAAACAAAGAACAAATGTTCTTGGCATCTTTATCAAAATTAAATTGATCACATAAGTGTGGGTCTATTTCTGGACTCTTAATTTTATTTCATTGATATATATATAGCTATTCTTATAACAATGGCATACTATTTTGATAATGGTAGCATTTCCCTAATTTGTGAAATCAGGAAATGTGAGTCTTACAATTTTGTTTTTTTCCCCCAAATTGTTTTTGCTATGCAAGTCCCTTTTTCTCTCCATATAAAATTTAAAATTAGTTTTTCAGTTTCTTGAGAGGATTAAAAAAAAAAAACCTATTGGGATTTTGATTAGCATTGTTTTAAATCTATCAATCAATTTGAAAGAACTGACATCTTAACCATATTGAGTCTTTTGATCTAAAACAAAGATATGTGTATCACCACTTATATAGGTCTCTTAAAATTTCTCTTAGCAATGTTTCGTAGTGTTCAGCAAACTTTTAAAGATTTATATCTATTTCATGTTTTTAGATATTATTGTATGTGGTATAGAGTTTTTAAAATGTTCAATTCTAAAGATTCTTGCACATGCATAGAAAAATAATTTTTATACATTGATCTTATATTTTTGGCAATGCTAAACTCATTGGGTTTAAAGGCATTAGGGTAGTATTCTAGTGAACAATCCTATCATCTGTGAATAAAGACAGCTTTACCTTTTACTTTCCAATACGAATAGGCTTTAATTATTTTTAAAGCTTTTTCTGCTGACTAGAACCTCTGGGACCTGTTGAATAGACTTGGTGAAAGCACACATCCTTGCCTTGTTCCAGATCTTTGGGGAAAAACACTCAGCCTTTCACCATGAAGTGTAATGTTGGCAGCAGATTTTTTCATAGATGTCCTTCAGCAGATTCAGAGAGCTCCTTTCCCTTTCAAATTTGCTGGGTGTTTTAAATCAAAAATAGATATTGATTTTGCCAAATGTTTTTTCAGGATCTTTTGAGTTAAACCTGTTATTTTTTTCATTTTCAGTCTGTTTAAATAAATAATTATATTGATTAATTTCTGAATGTTGAGTCAATTTGCATTCCTGGTATAAACATCACTTGATTATGATGTATCATCCTTTTTATATATTGTTAATTTAATGTGCTAGAATTTTATTAAGTAAAAAAAAAATCTTTATGAGGAGTATTGGTCTCTCTCCGTGTGTGTGTGTGTGTGTGTGTCTGTGTGTCTGTGTATGTGTGTCTGTGTTCGTGCTTGTGTGTATGACTTTGGTTTTGGTATCAAGATAATGCTGTCTCATCAAATCAGATGAGAAATATTTCCTCCTCTATTTTCTGAAAATGTCTTTATAGAATTGGCTTTTAAAATATCCCTTAAATGTTTGATACATTCACCAGTAAAGCTATTTGAATCTGTTTTTTCCTTTACAGAAAGGTTTTTAACTACAAATTTGATTTGTAGCCAGCCAAATTTCAAATAATTAGTGTCATTCAAAGAATTTTCCCATTTAATCTTGGTTTCCAAATTTGTTGAAAAATGTTGCCCACACAAATTTCTGTATCTTCTTAATATCTGTAGGATCTATAATAATACCCCTTCTTTCATTACTGATATTGGTTATTTGTGTGTATTTGATTTTTCTAGACCAATCTGACTGGAGGTTTGTCAGTTTTATTGATTCAAAGCACTAGTTTTTGTTTTGAATTTCTCTATTGTTTTTCTGTTTCCTTTTCATTGATTTGTGCTCTCATCCTTAGAATTTCTTTTCTTACTCTCGTTCTGGGTTTAATTTGTCTTCTGTTTCTCATCACTTAAGGCAGAAGCTTACACCATGGATTTAAGATTTTAATATAAGTATTAATGCTATACATTTTTCTCTGAACTCTGCTTTAGATCCATCTCATAAATTTTGATATGGTATGTTTTAATTTTCATTCAACTCCATATATTTTCTAATTTCCTTTTGATTTCTTCTTTGATTCATGGATTATCAAAATGTGTTGTTTAATTTACACATATGTGAACATTTTCTAGTCTGTTATCAATTTCAAATGTATTTTTATTGTGGACAGAGAACTTACACAGTATGATTGCAATTTGTTTAAATTTGGTGTATTTTGTGGTCCCATATATAATCTTTCTTGATAAATATCCCATGTGCATTTGAAAATATTGTACATTCGGTTATTATGGCTTGAAAGATTCAGTAAATATCAGTTAGGTCAAGTTAGTTGATAGTGTTTTTCAAGTCTTCAATGTCCTTTCTGATGTTTTTGTTTGGTTGGTTGGTTACGCATTCTATCCACTATTGAAAAAACGGTGTTGAAATCTCCAACCATGTTTACAGAAATCCATCTAGGATTTCGTTCAGTTCTGTTTTTCCGTTGTATATTTTGCTATATCTTTTCAATGAACCATCTCCTTTCTCCTCATTTAGTGTTCCTTTTTATTATAATATTTATTATTCTGAAATCTATCTTTTTAAAAATTATACTTTAAGTTATGGGATACATGTGAAGAACATGCAGGTTTGTTACATAGGTATACACCTGCCATGGTGACTTGCTGCACCCATCAACCCATCATCTACATTAGGTATTTCTCCTAATGCTATCCCTCCACTTGTCCTCCACCCCTTGACAGGCCCTGGTATGTGATGTTCCCCTCCCAGTGTCCATATATTCTCATTGTTCAACCCCCACTTATGAGTGAGAACATGCAGTGTTTGGTTTTCTGTCCTTGTGATACTTTACTGAGAATGATTGTTTGCAGCTTCCTCCATGTCCCTGCAAAGGACATGAACTCATCCTTTTTTATGGCTGCATAGTATTCCATGGTGTATATGTGCCGCATTTTGTTTATCCAGTCTATCAATGATGGGCATTTGGGTTAATTCCAGGTCTTTGCTATTGTGAACAATGCTGCGATAAACATGTGTGCATGTGTCTTTATAGTAGAATGACTTACAATCCTTTGGGTATATACCCAGTAATGGGATTGCTGGGTAAAATGGTATTTCTAGTTCTAGATCCTTGAGGAATGACCACACTGTCTTCCACAATGGTTTGAACTAATTTACACTCCTACCAACAGCGTAAAGGCATTCCTGTTTCTCCACATCCTCTCCAGCATCTGTTGTTTCCTGACTTTGTAATGATTGCCATTCTAACTAGCATGAAATGGTATCTCATTGTGGTTTTGATTTGCATTTCTCTGATGACCAGTGATGATGAGCATTTTTTTCATGTGTTTGTTGGCCACATAAATGTCTTCTTTGAGAAGTGTCTGTTCATATTTTTTGCCCACTTTTTGATGGGGTTGTTTTTTCTTGTGAATTTAAGTTCTTTATAGATTCTGGATATTAGACCTTTGTTAGATGGATAGATTGCAAAAATTTTCTCCCATTCTGTAGGTTGCCTGCTCACTCTGATGGTAGTTCTTTTTGCTGTGCAGAAGCTCTTCAGTTTAATTAGATTCCATTTGTCAGTTTTGACTTTTGTTGCAATTGCTTTTGGTGTTTTACTCATGAAGTCTTTTTGCATGCATATGTGCTGAATGATATTGCCTGGGTTTTTTCCTAGGGTTTTTATGGTTTTAGGTCTTATGTTTAAATCTTTAATTTGATGCAATGCAATAAACTTACATGTTCATGTGTCTTTATAGTAAAACGATTATAGTAGAGTGATTTATAATCCTTTGGGTATATACCTAAACATTTAAGAAATTTTTAAAAGCCAATTCTATAAAGACATTTTCAGAAAAATAGAGAGAAAATATTTCTTATCTGATTATATTGAGTTTATTTTTGTATAAGTTGTAAGGAAGAGGTCCATAAGGGGTCCAAACATTTAAGAAATTTAACAAAAGCCAATTCTATAAGGACATTTTCAGAAAATAGAGGAGGAAATATTTCTCATCTAATTTTATTGAGTTTATTTTTGCATAAAGTGTAAGGAAGGTGTCCATTTTCAGTTTTCCTTTCCCCATTGCTTGTTTTTGTCAGGTTTGTCAAAGATCACATGGTTGTAGATGTGTGGTATTATTTCTGAGGCCTTGGTTCTGTTCCATTGGTCTATGTATCTGTTTTGGTACCAGTACCATGCTGTTTGGATTACTGTAGCCTTGTAGTATAGTTTGAAGTCAGGGAGCATGATGCCTCCAGCTTTGTTCTTTTTCCTTAGGATTGTCTTGGCTATGTGGGCTCTTTTTTGGTTCCATATGAAATATAAAGTAGTTTTTTCTAATTCTGTGAAGAAAGTCAATGGTAGCTTGATCAGGATAGCATTAAATCTATAAATTACTTTGGGGAGTATGGCTATTTTGACGATATTCATTCTTCCTATCCATGAGCATGGAATGTGTTTCCTTTTGTTTCTGTCCTCTCTTATTTCCTTGAGCAGTGGTTTGTAGTTCTCCTTAAAGAGGTCCTTCACATCCCTTGTAACTTGTATTCCTAGATATTTTATTCTCTTTGTAGCAATCGTGAATGGGAGTTTGCTCATGATTTGGCCGTCTGCTTGTCTATTATTGGTGTATAGGCATGCTTGCGATTTTTGCACATTGATTTTATATCCTGAGACTTTGCTGAAGTTGCTTATAAGCTTAAGGAGATTTTGGACTGAGACAATGGGGTTTTCTGAATATACAATCATGTCATCTGCAAACAGGGACAATTTGACTTCTTCTTTTCCTAATGGAATACCCTTTATTTCTTTCTCTTGCCTGATAGCCCTAGCCAGAACTTCCAAAACTATGTTGAATAGGAGTGGTGAGAGAGGGCATCCCTCTCTTGTGCCAGTTTTCAAAGGGAATGCTTCCAGTTTTTGCCCATTCAGTATGATATTGGCTGTGGGTTTGTCATAAATAGCTCTTATGATTTTGAGATACGTCCCATCAATTAGTAGTTTATTAAGAGTTTTCAGCATGAAGGGCTGTTGAATTTTGTCAAAGCCGTTTTTTTGCATCTATTGAGATAATCATATGGTTTTTGTCTTTGGTTCTGTTTATATGATGGATTACGTTTATTGATTCGCCAATATTGGACCAGTCTTGCATTCCAGCCATGATGCCAACTTGATCATAGTGGATAAGCTTTTTGATGTGCTGCTGGATTTAGTTTGCCAGTATATTGAGGATTTTTGCATCAATGTTCATCAGGGATATTGGTCTAAAATTCTGTTTTGTGTATGTGTGTGTCTTTGTTACCAGGTTTTGGTATCAGGATGATGCTGGCCTCATCAAATGAGTTAGGGAGGATTCCCTCTTTTTCTATTGATTGGAATAGTTTCAGAAGGAATGCTACCAGCTCCTCTTTGTACCACTGGTAGAATTCCACTGTGAATCTGTCTGGTCCTGGATGGATTATTAATTAGGCTATTAGTTATTAATTATTGCCTCAATTTCAGAGCCTGCTATTGGTCTATTCAGGTATTCAACTTCTTCCTGGTTTGGTCTTGGAAGGGTGTATATGTCCATGAATTTATCCATTTCTTCTAGATTTTCTAGTTTATTTGCATATAGGTGTTTATAGTATTCTCTGATGGTAGTTTGTATTTCTGTGGGGTTAGTGGTGATATCCCCTTTAACATTTTTTATTGCATCTATTTGATTCTTCTCTCTTTTCTTCTTTATTAGTCTTGCTAGCGGTCTATTAATTTTGTTGATCTTTTCAAAAAACCAGCTCCTGGATTCATTGATTTTTTGGAGGGTTTTTTGTGTCTCTACCTCCTTCAGTTCTGCTCTGATCTTAGTTATTTCTTGCCTTCTGCTAGGTTTTGAACGTGTTTGCTCTTGCTTCTCTAGTTCTTTTAATTGTGATGTTAGGGTGTCAATTTTAGATCTTTTCAGCTTTCTCTTGTGGGCAGCTAGTGCTATAAATTTCCTTCTACACACTGCTTTAAATGGGTCCCAGAGATTCTGGTATGTTGTATCTTTGTTCTCATTGGTTTCAAAGAACATCTTTATTTCTGCCTTCATTTCATTATGCACCCAGTATTCATTCAGGAGCAGGTTGTTCAGTTTCCATGTAGTTGAGCGGTTTTGATTGAGTTTCTTAGTCCTGAGTTCTAGTTTGATTGCACTGTGGTCTGAGAGACAGTTTGTTATAATTTCTGTTCTTTTACATTTGCTGAGGAGTGCTTTACTTCCAACTATGTGGTCAATTTTGGAATAAGTTTGTGTAGTGCTGAGAAGAATGTATATTCTGTTGATTTGGGGTGGAGAGTTCTGTGGATGTCTATTAGGTCCACTTGGTGCAGAGTTGAGTTCAATTCCTGGATATCCTTGTTAACTTTCTGTCTCGTTGATCTGTCTAATGTTGACAGAGAGGTGTTGAAGACTCCCATCATTATTGTATGGGAGTCTAAGTCTCTTTGTAAGTCTCTAAGGACTTGCTTTATGAATCTGGGTGCTCCTGTATTGGGTGCATATATATTTAGGAGAGTTAGCTCTTCCTGATGAATTGATCCCTTTACCATTATGTAATGGCCTTCTTTGTCTCTTTTGATCTTTGATGGTTTAAAGTCTGTTTTATCAGAGACTAGGATTGCAACCCCTACTTTTTTTTGTTTTCCATTTGCTTGGTAAATCTTCCTCCATCCCTGTATTTTGAGCCTATGTGTGTCTCTGCATGTGAGATCGGTCTCGTGAATACAGCAAACTGATGGGTCTTGACTCATTATCCAATTTGCCAGTCTGTGTCTTTTAATTGGACCATTTAGTCCATTTACATTTAAGGTTAGTATTGTTATGTGTGAACTTGATCCTGTCATTATGATATTAGCTGGTTATTTTGCTCGCTAGTTGATACAGTTTCTTCCTAGCATCAATGGATTTTACATTTTGGCATGTTTTTGCAATGGCTGGTACCTGTTGTTCCTTTCCATGTTCAGTGCTTCCTTCAAGATCTCTTGTAGGGCAGGCCTGGTGGTGACAAAATCTCTCAGCATTTGCTTGTCTGTAAAGGATTTAATTTCTCCTTCACTTATGAAACTTAGTTTGGCTGGATATGAAATTCTGGGTTGAAAATTCTTTTCTTTAAGAACGTTGAATATTGGCCCCCACTCTCTTCTAGCTTGGAGAGTTTCTGCCGAGAAATCTGCTGCTAGTCTGATGGCTTCCGTTTGTGTGTAATCCGACCTTTCTCTCTGGCTGCCCTTAAGATTTTTTTCCTTCATTTCAACTTTGGTGAATCTGACAATTACGTGTCTTGGAGTTGCTCTTCTCGAGGAGTATCTTTGTGGTGTTCTCTGTATTTCCTGAATTTGAATGTTGGCCTGCCTTACGAGGTTGGGGAAGTTCTCCTGGATGATATCCTGCAGAGTGTTTTCCAACTTGATTCCATTTTCCTCATCACTTTCAGGCACACCCATCAGACATAGATTTGGTCTTTTCACATAATTCCATATTTCTTGGAGGCTTTGTTCATTTCTTTTTACTCTTTTTTCTCTACACTTCTCTTCTTGCTTCATTTCATTCATTTGATCTTCAATTGCTGATACTCTTTCTTCCAGTTGATCGAGTCGGCTACTGAAGCTTGTGCATTTGTCACATAGTTCTCGTGTTATGGTTTTCATCTCTACCAGTTCTTTTAAGGTCTTCTCTGCATTGATTATTCTAGTTATCCATTCAGCCATTCTTTTTTCAAGGTTTTTAGTTTCTTTGTGCTGGTTACATAGTTCCTCCTTTAGCTCTGAGAAGTTTGATCGATTGAAGCCTTCTTCTCTCAACTCTTCAAAGTCATTCTCTGTCCCGCTTTGTTCCATTGCTGGCGATGAGCTGGGTTCCTTTGGAGGGGGAGATGCACTTTGATTTTTTGAATTTCCAGCTTTTCTGCACTGCTTTTTCCCCATCTTTGTGGTTTTATCTGTCTTTGGTTTTTGATTATGGTGACGTACTGATGGGGTTTTGGTGTGGATGTCCTTTCTGTTTGTTTGTTTTCCTTCTAACAGTCAGGACCCTCAGCTGTATGTCTGTTGGAGTTTGCTTGAGGTCCACTCCAGACTCTGTTTGCCTGGGTATCAGCATCAGACGGTGCAGAAGATAGAATATTGCTGCACAGCAAGTGTTGCTGTCTGATTCTTGCCCTGGAAGCTTCATCTCAGGGGTCTACCCTGCAGTGTGAGGTGTGAGGTGTTAGTCTGCACCTAGTGGGGGATGTCTCTCAGTTAGGCTACTCAGGGGTCACGGACCCACTTGAGCAGGTAGTCTGTCCATTCTCAGATCTCAACCTCCATGCTGGGAGATCCACTTCTCTCTTCAAAGCTGTCAGACTGTGGCATTTACCTCTGCCAAGGTTTCTGCTGCTTTTTGTTTAGCTATGCTCTGTCCCCAGAGGAGGAGTCTACAGAGGCAGGCTGGCCTCCTTGCACTGTGGTGGGCTCCACCCAATTGAACTTCCCAGTGGCTTTGTTTACCTACTCAAGCCTCAGCAATGGTGGGCGCCCCTCCCCCAGCCTTGCTGCCACCTTGCAGTTAGATCTCAGACTGCTATGCTAGCAATGACAGAGGCTCCAGGGGCATGGGACCCTCTGGGCCAGGTGTGGGATATAATCTCCTGCTGTGCCATTTGCTAAGACGCTTGGTAAAGCAGAGTATTGGGGTGGGAGTTACCCAATTTTCCAAGTGTTGTGTTTCTCAATTTCCTTTGGCTAAGAAAAGGAATTCCCTTCCCCCTTGCACTTCCAAGGTGAGGCGATGCCTCGCTCTGCTTCAGCTCTTGCTCGTCGGGCTGCACCCATGGACGAGCGCCAACTGTCCAACATGCCCCAGTGAGATGAACTCGGTACCTCAGTTGAAAATGCAGAAATCATCTGTCTTCTGTGTCACTCACACTGGGAGCTGGAGGCTGGATCTGTTCCTAGTCGGCCATCTTGGGCATGCCCCCAATTTCTGTTCTTTTACCTTTGCTGAGGAGTGTTTTACTTCCATTTATGTGGTCAATTTTATAATAAGTGCTACTTGGTACTGAGAAGTCTATTGATTTGGACTGGAGAGTTCTGTAGATGTCTATTTGGTCTGCTTGGTCCAGAGATGCGTTCAAGCCCTGAATATCCTTGTTAATTTTCTGTCTTGTTGATCTGTCTAATACTGACCGTGGGGTGTTAAAGTCTCCCACTATTATTGTGTGGGAGTCTAAGTCTCTTTGGAGGTCTCTAAGAACTTGCTTTATGAATCCAGGTGCTCCTGTATTGGATGGATATATATTTAGGACATTTAGGTCTTCTTGTTGCATTGATCCCTTTACCATTATATAATGTCCTTCTCTGTCTTTTTTATCTTTTTAAAGCTTGTTTTAGGATTGCAACCCTTGCTGTTTTTTTTTTTTCTTCCCATTTGCTTTGTATATCTTCCTCCATCCCTTTATTTTGAGGCTATATGTGTCTTTGCACATGAGATGGGTCTCCTGAATACAGCACACAATGGGTCTTGACTCTTTATCCAATTTGCCAGTCTGTGTCTTTTAATTGGGGCATTTAGTCCATTTACCTTTAAGGTTAATATTGTTATGTGTGAATTTGATCCTGTCATTATGACACTAGCTGGTTATTTTGTCCATTAGTTGATGCAGTTTCTTTATAGCGTTGATGGTCTTTACACTTTGGTATGTTTTTGCAGTGGCTCTTACCAGTTTTTCTTTTCCATATTTAGTGCTTCCTTTAGGAGCTCTTGTAAGGCAGACCTGGTGGTGACAAAATCTCTCAGCATTTGCTTGTCTGGAAAGGATTTTATTTCTCCTTCACTTATGAAGCTTAGTTTGACTGGATATAAAATTCTGGGTTTAAAATTGTTTTCTTTAAGAATGTTGAATATTGACTCTACTCTATTCTGTCTTGTAGTATTTCTGCAGAGAGATCCACTGTTAGTCTGATGGGCTTCCCTTTTTGGGTAAACCAACCTTTCTCTCTGGCTGCCCTTAACATTTTTTTCCTTCATTTCAATCTTGGTGAATCTGACGATATGTGTCTTGGGATTGCTCTTCTCGAGGAGTATCTTCGTGGTGTTCTCTGCATTTTATGGATTTGAATGTTAGTCTATCTTGCTAGGTTGGGGAAGTTCTCTTGGATAATATCCTGAAGTGTTTTCCAACTTGGTTCCACTCTCCCCATCACTTTCAGGTGCAGCAATCAAACGTAGGTTTGGTCTTTTCACATAGTCCCATATTTCTTAGAGGCGTTATTCATTCCTTTTCAGTCTTTTTTCTCTAATTTTGTCTTCACATTTTATTTCATTAAGTTGATCTTCCAGTCTCTGATATCTTTTCTTCTGCTTGATTGATTCAGGTATTTATACTTGCGTATGCTTCACAAAGTTCTCATGCTGTATTTTTCAGCTCCATCAGGTCATTTATAAAGGAAAAAGTGTTTTTTCCTTTTTCTGACTTTTTTGGATTAATTGGATTTTTTAACTTTTTTTTTTCCATTTTTATCTTCACAATTTGTTTGTTGGTGATACCTCCTTATTGTATTTTACTGTTTTTTTTTTTTTAGGCTTTAAACTACACTTTTAACTTATTAGAGTATACCTTCAAATAGTGTTGTAACATTTAATGTTTATTTTAAGAAACTTACAACAGTATGCCTCTCTCTTCTACCTCCCATCATTTGCTCCATTATTATCATGAATTTGACTTCTACAAATCTTACCAGCACCATTATATAATGCTACAACTTTTGCTTTAGACTATCATCTTTTAAAAAGTTTAAATATAAGACAAATTACCTTTTATTCTTATTTTACCAATTGTAGTTATCTTCATATCTTTGTATTGATATACATTTCCACTTCTTGTTGTACTCCTTCTTTCAGAAAATCTTTTACTAACTTTTTTTGTAGTGTGGAGTTGCTAGCAATTAATGTTTTCAGCTTTTACTTGTCTGTAAATATATATATATTAATCTTTATTTTAAAGTTGTACTAAATAGAGTTCTAGATTGATTTTTCCCCTTCTATACTTAAATATCTTACTTTATCTTCTAACTTCCATAGTTTCTGTGAAAACTCTATTTTAATATTTATTTTAACTTCTGTATGCAGTATTTCTTCATCTTTGCTTTTTGTTAACTATTACATGTCTAGGTGTGTGTGTCTATACATGCATTTGTATTTATCCAGATTGAGGTTCTCTGAGATTCTTGTATCTGTTAGCCTTTTATTATTTTAGAAAAATCTTAACTATCAATTTTTCAGAAATTATTCTTGCCTTTCTCTTTCTCATCTTCTGACACTGTAATTCTACACATATCAGATGATTTGACATTGTCCCCCAGCTTTTGCATGTTTTGTTTTTCACTTGTTTTTCTCTTTGTGTTTTAATTTTGATAATTTATATTGATCTATCTTAAACTTTATTGATTCTTCAGTGTATTGCCTTTTATAAGTCTGTCAAATAAATTGTGTATTCCTTGTTTCATGATTTCTATTTCTACCATTTCCACTTGACGCTTTCTTGTAGTCTCTTTTTTGCTACTGAAATTCCCTTTGAGAACATTATTTTCTAAAATGTAATATGAAAATAGTACCTTTCCTGCTTATTGCATATGGTTATGAGAATTAAATAAGTTAATACATGTCAAAAAGGGGTTCTGTACATTATAAAGCTCTATAGAAATGTAAACATTCATTGAACAAATATTTGCCATGTCCATCCTTGGACCAACACATATGATGTACAGGTTGTTTATTGCACCAAGGAATGTGTAGTAGGGGTGAGTGGGACTGAAATTCATCTCCTGCTGGCTCACCAACAATGTGCTCTGACTTGGAGTTATTTCTGCCAAAAGGAAGGGGCCCATTTTGCAACTTAATAGTGACTACTTGAGCTTCTTCTATGGTTGGAAATCAGTAAGGCATTAGGCATAGGGTCATGAATAAGATACAATGTGATGGCAGGTCCAAATGTTGATTAGGATGGCAAACAGATATGTACACAATGTAAATTGATAACAAATATTAAAAATGACTATATAATTCCAAGATTTCTCCTATAGAGCTAACAAATAGTTAATTCCCCTCTCTGCCATCCAACACACATGTATGTGTAAGTACTATTTGCAGACAGTTGATGAGGAGAGAGCGTGAAAAAGCCTTGCCTAAGTTATAAAAGCACTAGGAAAGAGTGACACATTGTGATAGAGTCACATATGAGTCACGTAGAGTCACAATTTCCTAAACATAGAAAAGTATTCTATGCTAAGTGTGAGAGAAAATCTTTAGTCTTTTTTATCCTTAAGACTCCTCTTTCTCTTGGCCTATCAATTCTGCCACCAACCCCGGTGATCACTGCCATTAAACTAAAAACTATTTGAAAACTATTTCAGGTAAAATTCTATTAAATATAAAACCTCAGTTATTAAAATTGGTTAAGTCTTAATCTTGAAAGAACTAGATTCATTTAAAAGATATCAAGCCATGTCTAAGCTATATGGCCTAGTGTCACATAGCCTCTAAAAGCTGCTATATTTCCTGTAGGAAGAGAACAATGAAAATAATAAAAAAACATTGATTGCTGCCTTCCTATACAATAATATCTCAATTTTTGAACACTTGTTAGAATCACCATGCACACAAATTACATATGTGTATAAGTATCACCACATACATACCCCAGCTAAAGACTCACTTTCTCAATGGTATCCAGTGGCTTCTGTGACACCTTATCTCTAGCTGCAACTCCCCTCACGTCTCCTTATGAAGTATTAAGAAACATAGATATTGGTCTCTGTCTTTATATATTGGCCCAGAGCTTCTAGAATCCTTGCAATTTCCTAAACAATAAGGGTGCTAACAGAATCTATTCTTCCAATATTTGATTTTTGGCTTCCTAATTCCTGACAGAGTTCCCAAATCCCTTGGAATGTTCTAGGTGATAAGAGAACCCTTTGTTCTAATGAGGTGACTGTTGGTGGGCTTTTTGATGTGGGCTGGTCACCAGGAAGATCAAGCCATGATTATAAGCTTGGAGCTTTCAGCCCCACCGTCGCATTTTTCAGGGAGGGAAGAAGGGCTAAAAATGGAGTTAATATGCAATCATGCCTGTGTAATGAGGCCTCCAAAAAAATTCCCAAACCGTGTGGTTCAGAGAGCTTCTGGGGTGGCAAATATGTCCATATACTGGGAAGGTGACATGCCCCAACTCCATGAGCACAGAAGTGCCTGTGCTTAGGACCCTCCCAGACCTTCCCCTACATACCTTTTCACTTGTCTGTTTGTGAGTACCCTTCATTATAGCATTTATTAGTAAACTGGTAAATGTATGTAAAGTGTTTCCCTGAGTTCTGTGAGCTGCTCTAGCAAATTATTCAAAGATGAGAAGAAAGTTGAAACCCAATTTATAGCCAGTTAGTCAGAAGCACAGGTCACAACCTGGGGCTTGCAATAGGCATCTGACATGGGGGCCGGTTTTTGGATCTTATACTATCTCCAGGTAGATAGTGTCAGAACTGAATTGAATGAGAGGACACCCAGCTTGTGGCTGCTGCAGAATTGCTTGGTATGTGTAGAAATCCTCCTACAAAAGTATTCTATGCTAAGTATGAGAGAAAAACTTTGGTCTTTCTTATCCTTACCACTCCTCTTTCTCTTGGCCTATCAATTCTGCCACCAACCCCGGTGATCACTGCCAACCCTGCCCTTGAAATATGCTCATGGTCACTGTTGATTACACTATTAATATTCTCAAGTTTCTGACTAGGTCTTATATTACTGTTTCTTTTTGCACAATCACTGATGCTCCTTACTCTAGAAAACTTGAGGAAATAATGACTTCATATGGGAACTAGCAATAGGAAAGGAAAGAGGAGAAAAAGGTAAATCTTGTATTACTACCTATTGCTGCCATAATTTCTTCCTCTTATCCTGTTTCTCAACTTGCAAACCATGCCCCTTATCTCTCTTCTTTCTGCATTAGAATATGTAAGTTGACTCTTTATACCACTGTTCCCATCAGAGCACCATTCCTGACTCTACCACAATGTGTCAGTGGAATGTGCAATGGTGAGTAGTGTTGGCTTGGAGTGGTGGCAAGACTTGGAATTGGTAGAGACAAAAAGCCAAAACAATATGAAAAGAAAAAGCTAGTTATTTTATAATCTCCTGGGATTCATTTCAAATTATATACTTTCTCATTCTGTTCAGATCCTATCTCTTATCTTCTCTAGGTCTCCAGAGAGTATCAGTCCTATACTCACAGCTTTTAGCTACCTCAGGCTTCTTGTTCTGAATTTTATGTTCCTAGATATTCATTTATCATTATATTCTGACCACTTAACAGAATATCTGAAAGATGAACACATGTTGAGGAAATGATTTAAACAAGCCTTGAAGCACTAAATTCTTAATTTACCTGCCTATCAAGAGTGTCAGGTGACAATGAGAGTATTGTCCAGGTCCATTGTCCCTAATATCCTCAGTTGGAATTAATATCCCATTTGTCCAGAGAAATCCTGTTGTTTTTTGAAGGTAGACTTTGAAATTAGTAGACTTACTTAATACACATAAGATCAATGATTTTAAGGCTGAGATTAGTAGAACTGATGTGATGTTGATGGTGATGGTGACTGCCATGAAGCTGCTGCTGCTGATAAACTCTCTTCTAAGACAAAATTGTTCAGCAGGCAAAGTTAATTTTGCAGAGAATTTTATTCTTTTCCATTTCCATTCCATGCTGTTCTTTGACAAACTTGGCAAGATCTCCTAGTAAAAAAAATCTCCCTATCTGTCTCTTCTGCCTATCAGCTTTTTACCAATAGCCATCCTATTGTCTCAGAAGTCTTTGTAAACTCAACTTTCACTGAAGCCACAGTCTGGTAAACAATGCTTTGTTAATGTGTCTGCCTAAGGTCACCAGTGACCGTTATGAGAATCATTACTGTTGATTTTTAAGTCCTTAAAAAAAATAAGGTATAACTTACAGTGAAGTATACATACCTTAAGTAAATAGTTGGATCAACTTTGACAAACACATACAAATGTAATCTACATCCATCAAGATACAGAAAAATTCTATCACCTCTCTAGAAAGTTTCCTATTGTTTCTCTCCCAGTCAATCCTCCAATGCAGAAGCAACCACTATTCTGTTTCCTGTCATCCTTGGCTGTTTTCTATGATGTATTCTAGAATTTCATATAAATGGAATCACACACTTTATAAGTTTTTTGTGCCTGGTTTCTTTTGCTCAATATTCTGTGTTATAGATTTAACCATATCATTGAATATCCAGTAGTCCATTCATTTTTGTTGCTAGGTAATATTCTGTAATATGAATATTCCATAGTTTGCTTAATCATTCTTGGTTGATAGACACTTGGGCTATTTTCATTTTTTAGCAGTATGAATAAAGCTGCTATGAAAATGTATTAAGGAGATTTTCTGTGGACATATGTTTCATTTTCTTGTTAAACAACTAAGGTCATAGAACAGATACATATTTCACTGCTTAAGAAACTGGCAAATAGTTTTACAAAGCAGTTTTAACATTTTATTTTCATAACAGCAGTTTATGAAAGTTCCAGATGGTCCACAGACTCATCAGAATTTGGTGTTGTCAGTCTTTTAAAATTTAGCCATGACTCAATGTATAATGCTGTCTTGTCATTTTATTTACAATTCTCAGACAAGTAATGATGTTGATCACATTTTCATAGGCTTATTAGATATCTGTATATGTATTTTTGTAAAGTATTTTTCCAAATCTTTTGATCTTTCTAAAAACAGATTACTCTTCCTCATTCTTTCTTTAAAACTTTGTTATTTTATTATTGAGTTTAGTTCTTTATAGATTCTTGATACAAACTTTCTGTTATTGATATGTGTTGTGAATGAATATTTTCTCATTTGTGGCCTCGCCTCCTCTCCGCTCCTCTCCCCTCTTCTCCCCTCCCCACCACTGCCCTCCCCTCCTCTCGCCTTCCTTCTCCTCTCCTTTCCTTTCTTCTCTTCTTTTTCTTTGACAGAGTCTTGCTCTGTTGCCCAGGCTGGAGTGCAGGGGCACTATCTCGGCTTACTGCAACCTCTGCCTCCCAGGTCCAAGCAATTCTCCTGCATCAGCCACCTGAGTTGCTGGGATTACAGGTGTGTGCCACCACACCTGCTAATTTTCATATTTTTAGTAGAAACAAGGTTTCTCCATATTGGCCAGGCTGGTTTCTAATTCCTGACCTCAAGTGACCTGCCCACCTCAGTCCTCCAAAGTGCTGGGATTACAGGCATGAGCCACCATGCCTAGCCAGTTTCTTTTAATAATCAAATGTTTTAAGTTTTGATGAGGTCTAATTTATCAATTTTCTATTTAGTGCTTTCTGTATCTTTTCTAAGAATTCGTCACAGGGGCTCCGAAGGTCATGAAGATATTCTCCTTTATAGCTCTTGCTGTTACATTTAAATTTATGATCCATTTGAGTTCATTTGTGTATGGTATGAAGAAGGTTTTTTAAAATATAAATATCCAGTTATTCCAGCACCATTTGTTGAAAACCTTTTCTTTCCCTGCTAAATTTATTTGGTACTCTCATAAAAAATTTATGTGTTGGATACCTTTCTGGATTCTTGATTCTGTTCTATGGATTTACTTTTCTATCGTTTTGTTAATACCACATTGAATATTGCAGCTTTTTACAAGGTCTAGGAATTAGGTAGCATAGATCATCTGACTTCACCTCTGTTTTTCACAATGATTTTGTAAATTTTACATTTTTTAAAATTTCTGTATAAGATTTCGTCTTGTCACTTTCTTAAAAAAAATCCTACTTGGATTTTGATTGGGATTGCATTAGATACACAGATCAATTTAGGGACAAATGCATTTTAACAATATTGACACTTCCATTCCATGCATATGGCATAGGTTGTGAATTTAATTGTGTTCTCCCCACCAAAAAATGTCTCACAGTACGTTGGAATATAACCGTATTTAGAAATAGGATCATTGCAGATGTAATTAGTTAAGTTCATAGGAGATCATATTGGATGAGGGAGGTCCCTTAATCACGTATATAACTGGTGTCCTTAGAAGAGAAGACAGACATATGAAGTGCTGTGTGGTGATGGAGGAAGAGATGGAAATGCTGCACCTATAAGTCAAGGAATGCCAATAATTAGAAACTAAGAAGAGGCAAGAAAGGGTTCTTCTCTACAGATTTCAGGGGAAATATATATTTGCCAACACCTTGATTATAAACTTTTGGACTCCAGAACTATGGGACAATAACATTTCTGTTTGAACCTTCTTACTATGTTTATTTATCTTTATTCTCTACTCCCTTCTCCAGTCCCCACTGGTTCTCTTGTTCATCAATTTTATTTAGACAACAGTAAGCTTAAATAATGTATTTGATTGCCATTCTTTCTTTTTTTTTTTTTTTTTTTTGAGACGGAGTCTCGCTCTGCCGCCCAGGCTGGAGTGCAGTGGCCGGATCTCAGCTCACTGCAAGCTCCGCCTCCCAGGTTCATGCCATTCTCCTGCCTCAGCCTCCCGAGTAGCTGGGACTACAGGCGCCCGCCACCTCGCCCGGCTAGTTTTTTGTATTTTTTAGTAGAGACGGGGTTTCACCGTGTCAGCCAGGATGGTCTCGATCTCCTGACCTCGTGATCCGCCCGTCTCGGCCTCCCAAAGTGCTGGAATTACAGGCTTGAGCCACCGCGCCCGGCCGCCATTGTTTCTTGATTCATTCTTCTTCCTCAACTTGAAGTTGTAGCTGAAAGATTTGTTATTCAGGTACATCCATTAGGCTATTCATCTCATCTATTATGTTTTTGAATTATAAATTTAACAATTATATTTTTATTTTTGTCAGTTGATTCATTCTTCTTCGATATCTTTTTTCTTTCCAAAAAATATTAATTATATTTACCTAAAGTTTAATTCTAGATGCTTTATTATCTGTGTTTCTCAGGTATAAGTTCTTCTGTTTGCTTCCTTACTTTCAAAGTGCTAATGATAAAATGATAAACTTCAAGTATATTAAAAATGGCTTTGTCCTAAGATGAAGGAGAAGTGCGTATTTATTCTTTCTTTCCATACTTTGCAACTGAAATCCCCTTCTTGACCAGACTACCTGAGAGGAATGGTAAAAGAGACTGTTGGAGTTTTTGTTTTTTGCTATTTTTTGGTATAAGGGATAGACTGATGAGGTATGCTGCTTAGTGAAGTATCTTTGCAGATGTATTTCTGAGTTGAACTAAATTGTTCCTAGTCTCAGGAGCCATCAGACCACTGCTCTACAATTTGCCTTAAGCACTTCTACCATCTGAAAACATATAGCTCTGTTGCAGCTTCCTAGTGCACAGGGGTGTTAATGCTTGTAGGGGTAAATTGCCTTGGCTCATATCGCCACAGTTCTCCAACTAAACACTTGTTAATTTCCCCTCAGTCTCTTTCTGCCCCCTTCTTCTGCCATGTTCAGACACAACTTGACCTTGATGTTGCTTTGCTATTCTGTAGTAGATTTAGGTTGTGTTTTCCGCAATGTTTCTGGTTCTCTAAGATTTATTCTTTTTTTAATGTGAAAAATTATGACACAGTCACTAAAATATTTCTATATTATTTCTAGGGTTTTGTATGGGAAGAAAGACTTTACTGTTTCCATTGAACCAAAAGATCACTCCTGAAAAAAACAAAATTTTAGAAAACATTAAGTTACCTAGGTCAGAAACCTAGAAGTCATCCAAAGGAGAGATATATTAACATTTAAGATTTTTGGGCTGGGTGTAGTGGCTCATGCCTAAAATCCCAGCACTTTGGGAGGCCGAGACAGGTGGATTGCCTGAGGTCAGGAGTTTTGAGAACAGCTTGGCCAACATAGTGAAACCCTGTCTCTACTGAAAAAAAGAAAAAAAAGTACAAAAAAATTAGCTGGGCATGGTGGCAGGTGCCTGTAATCCCAGCTACTTGAGAGGCTGAGGCAGGGGAATCACTTGAACCCAGGAGGCAGAGGTTGCAGTGAGCTGAGATTGCACCATTGCACTCCAGCCTGGGCAACAAGAGCAAAACTCCGTCTCAAAAAAATAAATAAATAAATAAATAGATTTTTGTATTTTGGTTTAAAAATTTTGGCAAACAATGGTTTTGTTCCATGAGTACTTCTAAGTTATAAATGTAAATTGACTGAATGAAATACAACATAACTTGAAAGAAATCAGAATATTATAATAAATATTCAGCATATAAAAATTATGAGGCATGACATTACAAAAAATGGCAGAGTAGAAGGGAATTTGCTCATATTTCCCCTCCTCAACAACGAATTCTGTATCCATCCACAGTCAAAAGTCTCTGTGGAAGTCTTTAAATTAAGGTTCATCTAGGCTGGAAGGCTGTGTGAACCTTGAAGTCCTAATGAGAACTGTAGCAGACCTGGGCTTAAAGTGTTCCTCAGCACTGAGATGGCTGCAGTTGGTCACAAGATATGGGAAGACCAAAGTCAGTCACCTTAGAATCTCTGGAAAGTTCTTTGGTGAAGCACAGGCACAAAGAAAGCCAGACTTCAAAAACTGAAATACCTTATCCCTCAATACACAGGCATTATTGGCATTATCACACTTCTACAAGTACCAAAAACATTTAGGGAAATATGACCTCACCAAATAGAGAAAACAAGGCAGCAGAGAGTGACCCTAAGTTATGGACATGTGTAATCTCTCAGACAAAGGATTCAAAATAGCTGTTTTAAGGAAGCTCAATGAACTTCAACAAAACACAGAGAATCAATTCAGAAATGTATCTGAAAAAATTTAACAGACAGGTTAAAATAGTGTTTAAAAAATCAAACAGAAATTTTGGAGCTGAAAAATATAATGAATGAAATTGAAAATGCCATAGAGAGCATCAACAGCAGAATTGATCAAACAGAAGAAAGAATCAATGATTTAAAAGAGAGACTACTTGAAAATACACAGAGGAGAGAAAAGAAAAAAAAAGAATGAAAAGAAATGAACAAAGCTTACAGAATCTGTGGGACAACATAAAAGAGTAAATATTCAGATTATTGGAAATAAAGATGAAACTGAGAAAGAAAAAGAAGTAGAAAGTTTATTTAAAAAATAATAACAGAAAACCCTCTAAACCTAGAGAAAGATGTAAATACACAGGTACAGGAAAGTCAAAGATCACTGATCAGATTCAACCCAAATAAAACATATCATAATTAAACTTGCAAATGTCAAAGACAAAGAGAAAACCCTGAAAGCAGTGAGAGAAAAGAAGAAAATAACATATAAGAGGGAGTGGGACAATATTTTCAGTGTTGAAAAAAAAAGCAACCAAGAATATGGTACTCAGTGGAATTAGCCCTCAGGAAATAAAGGAGAGATAAAAAGACTTTCCCAGACAAACAGTGTTGAGGGAATTTATTGTTTCTAGATCTGTTCTGTAATAAATGCTAAAGGGATTTCTTCAAATCTAAAGAAAAGGTCACTAACATAATTTTTATGCTCATATTGTAACTGCAGTATTTAAACCACATATCTTTAGTCAGAAGACTAAAAGATACAACAATTTAAAATAATAACAACTACAACAATTTGTTAAGAGATAGGTAATATAAAGTATGTAAATTATGACATAAAAATTCAAAATATGGGGGAAGAAAAGATTTAATGTGTACTAGTTTGGGTGGTTTTTTTTGTGTGTGTGTGGTTTTTTTTTTTGCTTTGTTTCTTTGATTTCTGGCTATCAAAGTTAAGTTGGTATCAGTTTAAAATATTTGTTATAAGTATATGTTTTTGGTAAGCCTTACAGTAAACAAAAGCAAAACCTTATAACAGATGCACTAAAAATAAAAAGCAATGAATTAAAACATACTATCAGGGAAAATCACTTAACCACAAAGAAAAGAAGAAAGGAAGAAATGATGTGAGGAGTTACACAATAATTAGTAAACAAGCAAGAAAATGGAAGTAGTAAGGCCTTACCTATCAATAATAACAATGAATTTTTAATGGACTAAATTCTCCAATTAACAGATATAAAGTGGTTGAATGGATTAAAAAACTCAGACAGGCATGGCGGCATGCCTATAATCCCAGCTACTCAAGAGACTGAGGTGGGAGGATTGCTTGAATCCAGGAGTGTGAGAACAGCCTGGGCAACATAATGAGACCTAATCTTTAAATAAAAACCAAGACTTCACTATATGCTGCTTACAAGAAACTTTCTTCTCCTATAAAGACACACATAGGCTGAAAGTGAAGGAACAAAAAAAGGTATTCCATGCAAATAAAAAACTAACAGAAGAACAGGAGTAGCTACACTTATACTAGATAAAACAGATGTTAAGTCAGAAACTGTCAAAAGAGACAAAAAGGTAATTGTATAATAATAAAGAGGTCAATTCAGTAAAAGTATATAAAAATAGTAAACATATATGCAACCAGCATTGGAACACCCCAATATAGGAAGCAAATATTAATAGGGCCAAAAGAAGAGATAGAATGAAATACAGTAATAGTAAGGGACTTCAGCATTCTACTTTCAGCAATGGATGGATCATCCTGGCAGAAAATAAATAAAAAAAATTAGTGTAAAACTACTTACTCTAGACCAAATAGACCTAATGGGCATTTACAGAAGATTTAATTCAACTGCTGCAGAATACAGTCTTCTCATCTGTACATAGAACATGCTGTAAGACAGACCCTATGTTAGGTCACAAAACAATCCCAAATAAATTTAAAAATACCAAAATCACATCAAGCATTCTTTCTGACCACAACAAAGTAAAAGAACATTTAAAAATCCCAATAATAAGAGGGACTTTGAAAACTGCACAAAGACATGGAAATTCAACAACATTCTCCTGAACAATTAATAGGTCAATGAAGACATTAAGAAGGAAATTTAAAAATTTATTAAAAATTTATTTACTTTTATGTGGAGCATATTTTTAAAAGTAAATGAATTTATTGAAATAAATTAAAATGAAAACACAATATACTAGAACTTATGAGACACAGCAAAAATGGTACTAAGAAGAAAGTTTATAGCAGCAAATGCCTTCATCAAAAAATAGGTAGCAAATAAACTACCTAACAATGCACCTCAAGGAACTAAAAGAGCCAGAATAAATCAAACCCAAAGTTTGTACAATGAAAAAAATAAAGATCAGAGCAGAAAAATAAAATTGAGACAAAAATAATAAAAAGACCAACAAAATGGAAAATTGTTTTTTTGAAAAGATAAACATCAATAAACTTTTAGCTATATTAACTTAGATAGAGTACAGAAGGACCAAATAAATAAAATCAGAGATGAAAAATAAAACATCACAACTGATACCACAGAAATACAAGGGATCATTAGAGAATATTATGAACAATTATACTCCAACAAATTGGAAAGCCTAGAAGAAATGGATAAATTTCTGACAACATACAACCAACCAAGATTGAGCCATGAAAAAAATAGAAAGCATAAAAGGTCATTAATGAGTATTAAGATCAAAGAAGTAATAAAATGTCTCACACCAACGAAAAAGCCAGGACCTCTATTAAATTCTACCAAACATTTGAAAAATAACTTATACAAATTCTATTCAAACTATTTCCAAAGATAGAAGAGGAAGAAATGGTTTCAAACTCATTATATGAGGCCACTACTACCCTGATACCAAAACTGGGCCAATATCTCTGATGAACATATATGTAAAAACCCTGAAAAATATTAATAAACAGAATTCAACAACACATTAAAAAGATAATTAGCTATGATCAAATGGTATTAATCCCAGGGATGCAAGGATGACTCAATATATGTTAATCAATAAACAAAATACATCACATCAACAGAATCAAGAACAAAAACTGTATGATGATTTCAATAGATGCTAAAAACATTCTGTTAAATTCAACATCTCTTCATGATAAAAACCCTTAACAAACGGTATATAAGGAATGTGCCTCAACACAAAAAAGCTATATATGATAAGCCCACAGCTACATATTACCATATTATAACAGAAAAAAAGTAAAAGCCTTTCCGCTAAGATCTGAAACAAAACCAGATGCCCACTTTCACCACCATTATTCAACATAGTACTGAAGTCCTACCTACAGCAATTAGGCAAGACAAAGAAATAGAGTGCTTCCAAATTGGAAAGAAAAAAGTCAAATTATTACTATTTGCAAATGACATGATTTTTTTAAGAAAAAACTAAAGGCTTCATGAAAAAATCTCTTAGAATTGATACATGAATTTAGTAACATTGCTGGATATAAAATCAATGTATAAAAATCAGTAGCATTCCTGTACAGTAACAGTGATCAATCTGAAAAAGAAATCGAGAGCACAATTCCATTTACAAAATCTATCAAAAATATACTTAGAAATCAAGTTAATCAAAGAAGTAAAAGATCTATACAAGGAAAACTATAAAGCACTTATGAAAGAAATTGAAGAGGACACAAATAATTAAAAAGATATTTCATGCTCATAAATTGGAAGAATTAATATTGTCAAAATGTCTATACTACCCAAAACTATCTATAGATTCAATGCAATTCCTATCAAAATATCAATGATATTATTCACAAAAATAGAGAAAAAAATCTTAAAATTTGTATAGCACCACAAAAAAACCCAAACAACTAAAGCAAACCTGAACAAAAAGACCAAAGCTGGAGGCACACACTATCTGATTTCATATTATACTGCAAAGTTATAGTAACCAAAACAGCATGATACTGACCTAAAAACAGACAAGTAGACCAGTGGAACAGAATAGAGAAACCAGAAATAAATCCACACACTCATTTTCAACAAAGGCACTAAAAACTTATACTGGGGGAAACGACAGCCTTTGTAATCAATGGTGCTTGTTAAACCTGGATATCCATATGTAGAAGAATGAAACTAGATTCCCATCTTTCACCATACACGAAATCAACTCAAGCAGATTAAACACTTAAATGTAAAATCTGAAACTATGAAACTACTATAAGAAATTAGGGAAAGGCTACAGGATATTGGTGTGGGCAAAAAATTTTGGGTAAAAGATCAAAAGCACAGGAAACCAAAGCAAAAACAGACAAATGGGATCACATTAAGCTAAAACGTTTCTGCACAGCCAAAAGAACAATTAACAAAGTGAAGAAAAACAACGACAGAATGAAAGAAAATATTTACAAACTATCCATCCGATAAGGGTTTAATAACTAGAATATATAAGGAACTCAAACAACTTAATAGCCAAAAAAAAAAAAAAAAAAAAAAACACAAAAACCCAGATATCCAATTAAAAATGGGCAAAAGACCTCAATAGACATTTTTCAAAAGAAGACATACACATGACCAACTGGTATATGAGAAAATGCTCAACATCACTAGTCATCCAGGAAATGTAAATAATCAAAAATACAATGAGATATCATCTTACCCCAGTTAGAATATACATTATCAAAAGGACAAAAAATAAAAAATGCTGATGAGAATACATAGAAAGGGAAACACTTATACACCGTCTGTGGGAATGTACAGTAGTACAACCCTTATGTAAAACAATACAAAATTTCCTCAAAAAAGAAACCCAAAAATATAACTATCATGATCAAGCAATTTCACTCCTGGTTATATATCTAAAGGGAAAAATCAATATATTGAAGAGGTATTTGTACCCCCATGTTTATTGCAGAACTATTCATAATAGCTAAGATATGGAATCAACCTATGTTCATTAACAGATGAATGAATTTTAAAATGTGGCATATACACACAATGGAATACTATTCAGTCATCAAAAATAATAAAATCCTGTCATTTGCAACAACATGGATGGTCATTATGTTAAGTAAAATAGGCCAAGTACAGAAAAATAAATATCACATGTGCTCTTATATGTGAGAGCCAAAAAAGTGGATTTCATGTAGGTAGAAAGTAGAATGGTGGTTATTACAGGTAAGGAATAGAATGAAGGAGAGAAGGATGCAGAGAAATTGGCTAATGAATACAAAAATGCAGTTAGATAGAATGAATAATTTCTAGTAGTCGATAGCATAGTACAGAAATTATAGTTAACAATAATTTATTGTATATATTTCAAAATAGTAGGGAAAGAATTGCAACGTTTCCAACACAAAGTAAAGATAAATATTTGAGGTGGTGAATATCTCAATTACTCTGACTTGATCATTGCAAGTTGTGTACCTATATCAAAACATCACAGGCCCCAACATATGAATAACTATGATACAGCAATAATAAATATCTAAAATTGCTTTACAATTACTTATGTGTACGTAAGTATTGTATAATACTGTGATTAACATAAATTAATTATTAATTTCCAAGGGATAATGCCTAAGAGCATTTTATTTAAAAAATTCTAAATTTAAAGTTTAATTACATCAGCCTTTGATATTAATGATGATGTTAGCCCAAATTTTTACAAAGAATAAATAGGTCAAAAATTCCAAAGTTTTGGAATCTGAAAGGTTTAATTACAGACCTTTCGAAAAGTTGTATTTCATCTAAACTGCCTGGGGCACAATCTACCATAAGTTTAATTTTTCTAACATTTTATTTTATGGCCTTTATTAGGCATATTCTTATTGTTTTGGCCTTTTAATCCCTCTTTTCCTGATTTTTAAGCTTGCCATTACGGTAGTGCCTCTATGTAACCTTTCTTTATATGTAAATGGCATTATATTACATTTATCTGTCATGGTCAATCAATACTCATTGAGTACTTATTATTTAGGACCACAAAACCTAGCAGTAATAATGATAATAAGAATAACAATTATATTTATTAAATATATTTTATGTAATAGCTACTGCACTAAGCACTTTATATATCACATTTGATTGAATTCTCACATAGCTTCCTCATGTATCACAGATAAGGAAACTAAGGCTAAGAAGGTTTAAGTAACTTGCCTAAAGTTACAGAGACAATAATGACAGAGAAAGATTTGAATCTGAACTTTTTGACTCCAGAGCCTTACACGAAGCAGATGTTTATGAATTATTTTGCTGAATAAATGGTTTAAATAATATATTCTTAGCTTTTGATTTCTCAGTAACTTTTACTTATCATCTAAGCTCCTTTTTACTTCTAAACTTCTATCTTTATTTTCAATATATGAATATAATTTTCAATTATGTTTCATCTTCCTGGATAAATGTCATTCTATAAAACATATGTATCTCACAAAATTTCAAGTGAAACACTTTGGCTAAGCAAAACTTCAAGGTACACCTTACTCTTCAATAGAAAGATTTACTGCTCAAGGTTAAAATTAAATGCCAGTGAAAAAGCTTATGGCTAACTTTTAAAGGGCAACATTTTTTTGGTTAAAAGAACAATCATATTGTTTCCAATGCACTTTCATTTATATTATAACTTATTTTGCAATAAGACTGTGTAACAATCAGAGAAGTAAAATAACCTCTTCCTATACAGGAGCAGGAGGCAGTAAGTGATAGAACTGAGAGTGGATCTCAGGGAATTCTCACATTCTTCTCAGCTCAGGTTTCTTCCCAGGGCACCATCATAGCTATGCCCAGTAGACTGGCTCCCCAGGCTCATGTCTGGCATATTGATTTGTCTTCCTTAAATCATATTAGAGCCCAGAGATAAAAATCTCATTGTGAAATGTGAAACTGCTCTACACACATCATAATTCATATCTATCATCTTTTGGCTGAAAAACATGATCAGTCTGTTATGTGTTATTAATAGTTCCAAACAGTGCAACAAAATATAAAATGAATGAGTATGTCCTACATATGTTCTCCTTACTATTATTTTCTACTTAAAGGATATGTCTAATGATACCAATGTTCTAAATTTCTCACAGATTATTTCAGATCTGATATTACTCTTTCTACTCCCCTCTGTAAAAGGCAGACTTTCCTTAGGGGAAATCAGAGGGAAAGGGCACTTTTTCATACTGCTTGGAAATAATAGGTAAAATTGTCTGTGAAACACTTTATCAAACAATGCTGGACTGAAGTGAAAGCACAATTTGCTTACAGTTAAATTTCTGGTTCACTGCATTTTACAAACTATTTTATAATGGAAAACAAATGTGTATCAAATTTGAAACAAAGCGAGAAGTTAGAAACGATTTTCCTAATTAGGGAATGGTTATCAAACATGTGGTGTTTTTCAATGTAAATAAATTTAGAAGATACCTTACTGAGTTGTATTGATTTGTCTTTGCATATCTTGCATGAATTTGTCTGTGACAAATAATGAAGAATATATATATAAATTGAGCTAGACATTTTTATTTTAACACAGTGATAATTATGTTCTCTTCTCATTAACATTCCCATGAACTTCAAACATTAAGTGAGATTTTTGTTCCACTTCATTAGAGTTTTTGTACAGTCTTTGAAGTTAATTGAAGCCCTCCATGTTAAAGCAAGATGAGAATTAAGAGTGAAAGCAAGCCCTGGCATCACTATCACAGAACTTGTGATAACCTCGATTGCAAGACCAGACAAGTTCTAACCACTGTACAGAGAGCTCTGCCTACAGGTAACGCCCGAGGGACAATACACTACGAAAACAACAAAGCACTGGCTGCTGCAGACAAGCACAATGACTTGAATGTGAAAAGCAAATTTTCTTTTATCTCTCTCATATCAATGAATATTTGGCTGAGAAATAGACATCAGAAGGCTTTTATCCAGATTTAACCTACTGTGTAAATGACACCCATTAGAACAATAGTTTAAAGTGATAAGAGATTGATCATCCCAACTACCTATGTCTAAACTAACTATAAATAATATGTTCTGAGCACTGTATTGGTCACTGTGGATACAATCCTAAACAAAGCAAAAACAGAGTTTGCAGTCTTTCATCTTGGACGAAAAGTCAATGGCAATATTCCTGGATAAAAGTTATACTATGGTAATTTTTAGAGTTACTATATTTTGTAACACTTTAATAATGAAGGCCCACTTTTGTTTTTATTACTATTAATTTATGAGTGCTTGTTATTGTGAAGACTCTTTCTTACATTATCTCATTTAGTCATTTTAACAACCTAGGAAACAGGTGTCTTTCTTCATTTTTAGCTGCTTGAGAGACGGAAGATTAAAAGGTTAAGTATTTTGCCCAGGGTCAAATAATAAATGAGTGGAGAGTTCAAACTCAGATCTGCCTCACTCTGAACTTACAAACAACTGGCTGTAATGCTCTTTAAAATGAGAAGTATGATTTGCAAGACTTTCAAGTCTCATATACATGGAGTCTTATTGAAAAGAAAAGAAAAGCATTAAGTAACTGGTACATGTCTAAGAAGTGCAGAAAAAGACTCTTCTCAGAATTTAATTTTCTTCTTGACAATCAGGGACCCCCACCAGACAGAGCATGAAGGTTGGTAGCAGCATATGGGCAGAGTACATGTTTTCTTTTCTTAAGCATTTAATAGAACATTGACTGCATTGAGGTTCTTTGTTTTACTGTTTGTTTTCGCTTTTAAAAAATATTTTGCTGATGAGCATTGAATAAAGTAGGTGTTTAGCAGGACCAGTGCAAGCAGATGCTGCATTGAGTCAAGTTTTCTAGCTTGGTGTTGCCTCATGCTCTGCCTTGCCCATCTCCACACTCTCGATATTTGCTACACAGTGTCTTCATTCACATGTTAAGGGAGCTGAAACTTTTAAATGAGTTTGAAAAAAGCTAATATTTTGCACCCAATTTCTGGAATTAAATTTACATTAAGCCATTATCAAAGTTATAAAATTGTTAAATTTTACTAGGGAGAGTTGCTGAGGAGGACCTACATTTAAAATAATTTCATGAGAATTTATTTTGAAGACAGTCTGAGGTGAAGATTCTTTGAGTATCTGGCTCATGTAATATGCATATTCCCTGCATATAGTAAGTCAATATATTAAAGAAAATATATTGCTTTTAAACTCACATACCTAAATTTTTCCCCTGCTCATAAATTTTACATGATTAAAAAGCAAAGAAATAGCACACAATTATAAACTAATGGTATTCTAAGAAAATTTGTTTTAACCATAAACATGCATAAGACCCATTTATGCATCTATATAACACACAAATACTAAATACATAGATGTATTGTTTTGATCCAATGAATCTGAATAAACTGCCACCTCATAAGCAGGTTATAGGTTTGGTGGTATAATCGCCTCATTTTCTGAGGGAAAAAATACAGAACCATCTCTTTCCTGGGTTAATGAGGGGTAGTACACTGATACCCCTCCACTCTGCTATGGATTTCAAAGTTACCTTTTCAATACAAAAATTTTCTCAACTATTGAAAAATCCATCTCATTCTCAAAGAATCAGTCAAATATTCCTCTTGTAAGTAAGTACAGATAGCTAACTTTCACAGCAGAAATCCCAGTTAAATTTTACGTGTGATTGCTTCCTTATTTGATATTCTGTTTCCTCAGTATTCTAGACTCTCTTTGAGTTTGATAACAACATGCTTTTGTTCTTTCACAGTTTATGCCTAACATGCATTAGGGGTTCAATAAATATCTACTGGATAAATAAATAAATTAGAACAAAAGATTTTAAAAATGATTTTTGTGTCTTTTCTAAGTTTAAGATTCTGTAGCATGGAAAGTTCATATGGAGCTAAAAAAAAAAAAAAAAAAAAAAAATGCCTGAATAGCCAAAGCACTTTTAAGCAAAAAGAACAAATCCCCTGACATCACATTGTCTGATTTCGGATTATACTACAAGGGTCTAGTAACTAAAATGGCATGGTACTGGTACAAAAATAGACACATAGATCAATGAAACAGAATCCAGAATCCAGAAATGAAGTCACATAACTACAACCAACTGATCTTCAATAAAGTGGGCAAAAGTAAACAATGTGGAAAGGACATACTATTCAATAAATAATGCAGATAAAATTGGCTAGCCATATGCAGAGGAATAAAACTAGACTCCTGTCTCTCATCATATATAAAAATTAACCCAATATGGATTAAAAACCTAAATGGAAGACTTGAACCTATAAAAATCCTAGAAGAAAACCGAGGGAAAACTTTTCTGGACATTGGCCTAGGCAAATAATTCATGACAATGACCCCAAAAGCAAATGCAACAAAAACAATAATAGACACGAGACCTAATTAAACTAAAAAGCTCTGCACAGTGAAAGAAATAATCAACAGACAATCTACAGATGAGATAAAATCTTTGCAAATTATGCCTCCAATAAAAACTAGTATTCAGAATCTACAAGGCACTCAACTCAACAAGAAAAAACAAGCAACCCTATTAAAAATTGAGCAAAGAACATGAACAGAAATTTCTTAAAGGAAGAAATATAAGTGACCAACAAACCTGTGAAAAAATGCTCAAAATCACTAATCATCAGAGGAATGCAAATTAAAACTACACTGAAATATCATCTTATGCCAATCAGAATGGTTACTATTAAAAAGTCAAAAAATAATAGATGTTGGCATGGATTTAGAGAAAGGGAATGCTAATACATTGTTGGTGGGAATGTAAATTAATACAACCTCTATGGAAAACAATATGGAAATATCTCAAATAACTAAAAATAGAACTACTGTTTAACTCAGCAATCCCACTCCTGGGCATCTACCCAAAGGAAGAGAATGTATTACATAAAAAAACACCGGCACTCAGATGTGTATTGCAGCACTATTCACAATAGCAAAATAATGGAATTAACCTAAGTGTCTGCCAATGGTTGATTGGATAGAGAAAATGTGGTATACACACCGTTGAATACTATACAGCCATAAAAAAAGAATAAATTCTTTGCAGCAATGTGGACAGACCTGGAGGTCATTATCCTAACTAACTCAGAAGCAGAAGATCAAGTATCACATGCTCTCACTTATAAGTGGGAGCTAAACAAAGGGTACACATGGACATAATGATGGTGATAACAGACCCTGGGAATTCCAAAAGTGGGGAGAGGGTCCAGAGAGTGAGAGCTGAAAAATTATCTATTGGGTACAATGTTCAATATTTGGGTGATGACTACATTAGAATCCAAATTGCCACCATTACACATTTAATTCCCATGTAACAAACAAGTACGTGTACCCTCTGAATCTTAATGTTTTTATAAAAGGATTTGGGATTTAAAAAATTCTGTAGCACAAGAGTTAATAGAAAGAGTTTTGAGTACATTGTATCAAACACTCATATATCATTTAATTCAATCCTTACAACATCCTGAGAGAGTAGTTATTCTTTTACCTATTTTACAGATGAGGATATAGGTTGAGATAGATTACACAACTAGAAAGTAGTAGAGTAGACATCTGACAAAGGGCTAATATCCAGAACCTACAAAGAACTCAAATTTACAAGAAAAAAACAAACAACCCCATCAAAAAGTGGGCAAGGGATATGAACAGACATTTCTCAAAAGAAGACATGCATACAGCCAACAGACACATGAAAAAATGCTCGTCATCACTGGCCATCAGAGAAATGCAAATCAAAACCATAATGAGATACCATCTCACACCAGTTAGAATGGCAATCATTAAAAAGTCAGGAAACAACAGGTGCTGGAGAGGATGTGGAGAAATAGGAACACTTTTACACTGTTGGTGGGATTGTAAACTAGTTCAACCATTATGGAAAACAGTATGGCGATTCCTCAAGGATCTAGAACTAGATGTACCATATGACCCAGCCATCCCATTACTGGGTATATGCCCAAAGGATTATAAATCATGCTGCTATAAAGACACATGCACACGTATGTTCATTGAGGCACTATTCACAATAGCAAAGACTTGGAATCAACTCCAATGTCCATCAGTGACAGACTGGATTAAGAAAATGTGGCACATATACACCATGGAATACTATGCAGCCATAAAAAAGGATGAGTTTGTGTCCTTCGTAGGGACATGGATGCAGCTGGAAATCATCATTCTCAGCAAACTATCACAAGAACAGAAAGCCAAACACCGCATATTCTCACTTATAGGTGGGAACTGAACAATAAGATCACTTGGACTCAGGAAGGGGAACATCACACACCGGGGCCCCTTATGGGGAGGGGGCACGGGGGAGGGATTGCATTGGGAGTTATACCTGATGTAAATGACGAGTTGATGGGTGCTGACGAGTTGATGGGTGCAGCACAACAACATGGCACAAGTATACATATGTGACAAACCTGCACGTTATGCACATGTACCCTAGAACTTAAAGTACAAGAAAAAAAAAAAAAGAAAAAAATTAAAACAAAACAAAACAAAACCAGAAAGTAGTAGAGTTGAGAGGTGACAACATGCTAGCAGCCCTCACTCGGTGCCTCCTCGGCCTTGTCGTCCACTCTGCCCTTCAGTCTGCCACAGCACTGTGGGAGCCCCTCTCTGGCTGGCTGAGGCCAGAGCTGGCTCCCTCTGCTTGCGGGGAGGTGTGGAGGGAGAGGCCCGGGTGGAAACTGAGGCTGCATGTGGCACTTGCGGGCCAGCACGAGTTCCGGTGGGCGCGGGCTTGGCGGGCTCCACACTCAGAGTGGCTGGCCCACGCCCTTGGTGAGGGGCTTAGCACCTGGGCCAGCAGCTGCAGAGGGTGCCCCAGTCCCTGAGCAGTGTGGCCTGCCAGCATTGTGCTTGAATTCTTGCCGGGCCTCAGCTACCTCCCCATGGGGCAGGGCTCAGGACCTGCAGTCCACCATGCCCCAGCCTCCCACTCCAGCTGTGGGCTCCTGCATGGCCTGAGCCTCCCCGACAAGTGCCGCCCCCTGAGCCATGGCACCCAGTCCCATCCACCGCCCAAGGGTTGAGGAGTGCGGGTGCATGGCATGGGACCGGTGGGCAGCTCCGCCTGCAACACCTGTGCGGATCCACTGGGTGAAGCCAGCTGGGCTCCTGAGTCTGGTGGGGACTTGGAGAACCTTTACCTCTAGCTAAGGGATTGTAAATACACCAATCAGCACCCTGTATCTAGCTCAAAGTTTGTAAATACACCAATCAGTACTCTGTATCTAGCCAACCTAGTGGGGACTTGGAGAACCTTTATGTCTAGCTAAGGGATTGTAAATACACCAATGAGAACCCTGTGTCTAGCTCAAGGTTTGTAAATGCACCAGTCAGTGCTCTGTGTCTAGCTAACCTAGTGGAGACTTGGAGAACTTTTATGTCTAGCTAGAGGATTGTAAATGCACCAATCAGCACTCTGTCTAGCTCAGGGATTGTAAACGCACCAATCAGCACCCTGTCAAAATGGCCAAGTCAGCTCTCTGTAAAATGGACCAATCATCTCTGTAAAACAGACCAATCAGCTCTCTGTAAAATGGACCAATCAGCAGGATGTGGGTGGGGCCAGATAAGGGAATAAAAGCAGGCTGCCCAAGGTAGCCAGCGCAAGAGTGCTCAGGTCCACTTCCATACTGTGGAAGGTTTGTTCTTTTGCTCTTTACAATAAATCTTGCTGCTGCTCACTCTTTGGGTCCACACCACCTTTTTGAGCTATAACACCGTGAAGGTCTGCAGCTTCACTCCTGAAGTCAGCAAGACCACAAACCCAACAGAAGGAAGAAACTGCAGACACATCTGAACATCTGAAGGAACAAACTCCGGACACACCATCTTTAAGAGCTGTAACACTCACTATGAGAGTCTGTGGCTTCATTCTTGAAGTCAGTGAGACCAAGAACCCACCAATTCCGGACACAGAGTTACATTCCCTACTGCGGTGTGTGTGAATACTGAGGCCATGCTGACCCTTGTGGAGTACAGCCTCCGACATGTTGTTTGGGACGTGTTCTGTAAGCCAAACAGTTCTAATTATATAAGAGAACTAATAATGCTCATAAACCCCCAAAGTATCAGGACTTTAAACTAGTTCAGATAATTAAAAAAAAAAAAAAAAAAATCACTACTAGGCTTAAGACCCCAACCTAATGAACTGTTTGTCTTAATTTTCTTTCAATGATCTTAATCTCCCAAAATTCATCTAGTATTCTTCACCTATTAGTTAAGGAAACATACACTTGAGTTTTTCTGAGACAGTCCCAGTTTACGCCTATATTCCTGGTGATGTTATTAATAATACCTCCTTTTACTCATAAAAGTGTTCCACTTTATATTTCTGATCATCCTACCTGTCAGGGTTCTCTTGGCTTCTGCCCTCCCAGGATCCATTGTGCTTCTGTTGCTTGGGGCCCAAACTATGGAGTTCAACTGACTAGAAACTTTGTCTTACTTCTCATTCTCTAGCAAAATTACCTGCCCAGAAAGCAATGCCCTCAGTCCTTACTTTTTAGGACCAACTATTCTACTCCAAGCTCTGCCTGACGTAAATGTTCCATCCCTCGCAGGTGACACATATATATTTTAAATGAAACTTCCATTTAGACAGATTTTTTTAATAACCAAAGTTAAGTTGACCCTTCTACTTAAAGCAGGTTGTAGCCATTGTCTTAATCCATTACAGGTTTTCTGCACCCAACACTAAAACTATGTAAGCCAGTTTTACTTTTAGGAAAAGGGATTACATTTCCTCACCTCTGATAATGATCACTTCTTTGGAGTTCCTTCCACTTTAGGCTTATAAGCAAATATTGGGCTGATGCTTGGTAAATTCACTGGATTAGAGTGAAGTATTGTTCAAATTCTGAAAGTCCAATTAGCATGCTTCACTGATGCCTCTTTTTAACTAATGCTATATTTTACCCCTTTCTTCTACTCATCCCAGGGTTTGGTTCAACTTCAGATGACTCAAATCAACAAGATTCCATTATGATTTGCTGTAACATAGCAACTCATTTGACCCATAATTTTTTTTTATTTTACTCTGTGTCTTGCAGACAAAATAAGACAGTAAATTTTTTAAAATGTCAGAAATGTTTTGTCAGACTAAAAATGTCTTTATTATTTTAAAGGGAAAATTTTGCACCCAGTGATATAGTTTTCAAAAGTGAACACCTTGTTGTGTGGAATAAAACTTTATTGAGTTTATATTTGAAAAATGCTAATTTTAAAAATATACCTAAAATTCACTGTCACTTCAAAGGACAATTGACTTTCCTAATTGGAAATTTTATTGTTAATATGATAAATAACAGTGATTCAAAAGAGTTCTTACTGTCATAAATTTATTAGTATTTTATCTTCCTTTCTCAGGACAAATTTGAGGATTTTTAAACTAAATTAACATCTTTTAACTCAAATTATTTTTCAAACTAGATTTTTAAATTTATCCTATTTTAAAAACTATATATATATTTATATATAAACTATATATATACAGTTTTTTAAAGTTTATATATATATTTATATTTTTACATATGTATATTTTTTTGTTTTGAGACGGATTCTTGCTCTGTCACCCAGGCTGGAGTACAGTGGTGCAATCTCGGCTTACAGCAAGCTCCGCCTCCTGGGTTCACGCCATTCTCCTGCCTCGGCCTCCTGATTAGCTGGGACTACAGGCGCCCACCACCACGCCCGGCTATTTTGTATTTTTAGTAGAGACAGGGTTTCACTGTGTTAGCCAGGATGGTCTCAGTCTCCTGACCTCGTGATCTGCCTGCCTCGACCTCCCAAAGTGCTGGGATTACAGGTGTGAGCCACCGCGCCCGGCCAAAAACTATATATGTTTTTGAAAATGGCAAAAAGTTCTCTCCTCGGGTTGCTTTGCTCCAGTTAGATGGGAGGTACACAAGTAAAAATAAGAGGGATCTGGAGGAGAGAAAGAGAAGTAGTTGGTATAGACTTTGGTATAGACTCAGAAGGTAGCATAAACCTGACTTCGGGGCCTCCCTTTTACTACTAAAAACTCAGAAGTGTGCCTCTTACCATTTGTTAACCACAAAATCAAGTAAGAATTGACATAAGTCCATTGTTTCACCAGCATCATGTGGAAACCTGTTAGAAATGCAAAGTTTTAGGCTCTATCCCAGACCAACTGAACCAGAAACTCTGGGGATAAGAATTTGCAATTGTGCTGTAACAAGTCCTCCAGGTGATTCTCTTGTACCTCAAGTTTCAGAACCATTGCTTCAGGATAAAGATACCATGGACAGGAAAGGGGACCATAAAAACAGTTTCTATTCTCAATGAATTTACAATCTAGTGGGAGAAAATGTTAACTAGGTGGAAAGATTATTCATGATTCCAGCACAACTAGTGCTACCTCCCTGAGTGCACAGGGCCATAGGCAGAATAGAAATCCTATATGGCTGAGTGATTGGGAAGGTGAGATTTGACACGCATCTTTCTGGCGGAAACTCCTAGCTATTCACGAAATCCCTATTTTATTTTGTTCATGGCACATAGCAAGGCCGTATTCCCAGCTTTCTTTAGCACTACGTGTAGCCATAAGACAACTTTTTCTATGAGCAGACGTGATATGTGCTGCTGCTGAGCTAAGGATTTCAGAAGCGGGTGTTTTCTTTTTATGCATTCTCTCTTTATCTTTCTGCTGGCTGCAAGCAAGTGGAAATGTCAAGAATCTGGGAATGGTAGAGTTCTAAGATGGATGAAGTCTGTGTTCCTGATTCATTGCATCAAAGAAACCTTTTTGGACTATTCAGTGAAAAAGAAATAAAGTTCTATTGAGTTTTAGCAGTTATATATTTGGAATACAGTACTAGAAGTAGTGTGAAAAACTATGCTATTCTACTGAGAGAAAATATTAGTAA
The DNA here is from genome assembly GCF_003255815.1 of Theropithecus gelada. NCBI lineage: Eukaryota > Metazoa > Chordata > Mammalia > Primates > Cercopithecidae > Theropithecus > Theropithecus gelada. The sequence continues at coordinate 141,261,184 of NC_037672.1, forward strand.
AGCCATGGAAATGTCACGAGAAGGTGGCAACAATCAGAAGTGGCTGCAGCATCAGCATGTCTGTGTGGACAAAATGACTGTGTGTTGGCTCAGGGAGGATTGAGCAGATTCTGGAATGTTATAGAAGTTAGAATGCTATGGCTGCAACTAACAGGTAACTCAGACTGGCTTTTAAAAAATAAGGCAGTTAGCGAAAGAGGAAGTTCCGAGGAGTCGGGCTCCAGGCGTATTCACTAAGGCATCTTTGTGACGAAGTCTCTCGTCTCTTTCCTCTTCCACAGGTTGACTTCATCCTCAGGCTTGAAACAAGAAGACTGTAGCCCTGCATCTTGTTCCAGATGAGTGATCCAGATCTAACATCACCCAGGGCCCAAAGGTCATTTTCCTCAAGATTATTTTTTGAAGACAGGACAATTTTCTGAGAATCACGTTCCTACATACACAGACTTCTCCACATATCCCATTAGGCTGTCTGGTCTTGTGCTCATTCCTAAACCAGGCATTGACAAGAGGAAATAGAATCACCGCCCATGGCTCAGACCACTGGGTTTCAATACTGTTTGCATGCTGGAATCCCCCAGGGAGTTTTGGTAAAACCTTGATGCCCCAACAACTGACATTCAATAAGGACTAAGTCTTGGTAATTGAGTCAAAAAATCTCCCCAAGATATTCTAATCTATAGACAGAATTGAGAAACTCCAACTTAGATGAATCATTGGAAATTGAATGGATTTGGGGGGAGTAATGACAGAGTAAACCATAAAGGACTTATTTTAATTTTAATTTTATTTTCTAGGCTGAGAGGAGCCATGGAAGGTTTATAAGCAGAAACCAGGGTCATGTTATCAAAAAGTGACCCCATAACCTATGGGCCACCCTACCCAGCAGAGAGCCTGTCAAAGCCCTCAGAAGATGCTCAGTCACTATCAGTTAGGTGAATAAATGAACAGAAAATTCTGCAGACAGCATACTGGTTCAGCCTTTGCATCCATTGGGTATGTAAAACACTAGAATAGGTAAAAGAGCTACCATGTATTCTGATTTTATCTTCTCTATAAGCAAATCTAAGACTGTTTTAGAAATCTAAATGTACAATCAGATTTTTAAAATAAATTTTAGGTAATTACTATTTTGATTTTTAGATAATTGCTTTATGTCTCTAAAACTCAGACTCTGAGTCTTTTAAATCTAATTCTGTTCTCATGGCTGCCGAGAGCTCCTTTGATTCCATTGAGGTGTGAAACAAATTTTCTTAATCCTGGTTCTCAACTAGGGGAAGTATTGCCCCCTAGGGTACATTTGTCATGTGTCTGGAGACATTTTAAGTTGTCTCAACTGGGAAAATGCTATAGGCATTTAGAGGAAAGAGGCTAAGAATACTGCTAAACACCTTACAGTTCACAGGGGAGACCTTCATAACAAAGAATTATCTGGCCCAAAATGTCCATAGTCCTGAAGTTGAGCAACCCTGATCTAAATATTAATCAAACATATTTTTATAAGCACCCTATACTGAATGCTGCAATTATTATGAAATCTCCTGAGACTTCAGGGATTTTAAAAGACAAGTTGGTTAATAATAGCAAAGACTTGGAGACTAAATTTTGACTGTTTGGGGTAGCTCTAGCTTTTTTGTAAACCCTCAAATAAGCTTTCCCAAGCTTTGAAGACCCAAGACAGGGGACTTATGCAGGCTTCCCTCATGGGCTGGCGCCCTGTTGGCGATGTTGTACACAGGCAATGCCAGCCAGATGATTTTATCCTAATCAAGATTTGTATGGACATGACAGTTTGTTTATTCTGTTGCCTTTTTGTTCTTCTGATTCATAAACAGCAATAGAGTGGAACAATTATCTCTTCTTTTTGCAGACACAGATGTGTAAATGCATGGAGCTTTATATGAATCCAGCAATGCCAAAACAATTCATATTATGCTTCATCTACTGCACTGTAGAATTTCGGACTGAAAAAGTGTGCAAAATACTGTAATCCTCTTTATTTATATCCAAATGGGCTCAGGAGTGGCCCCCTGGCATTCTGTGTAGGCACAAAATTTCAACACTCATGCTACAATCATAGAAAATGCTAGTCCTAAAACCAGATTACAGTTTTTTTAATTTAACCTCAGTAGATTAGGTCCATTCAGATAGTAAAATTTAAATTAATAAGTTTTATCCAAGAAACTTCATTTCTTATATTTCCAGTTTTTCATCCTCTGAAGCTAGGAAGAAGGGCAACACTTTGAACACTTAATTTGTATAGTTAAAAATACCAAATATAAGGGCTGCACAATGCAATCTAGTGGAGATGCATTTTAATCTATCATCTAAGGCAAGGAAAAGCAAACTTTCTGCAAAGGGCCAGGTATAAATATGGCCTTGCAGGCCATACAATGTCTTTCCCAATAACTCAACACTGCTGTTACAGCATGAAAATAATCATAGACCCTATACAAGCGAATGAGTATGACTGTGCTCCTATGTAACTTTATTTATGGATCTAAAATTAAAATTTCATATAGTTTTCAAGTGTTGCAAAATATTATTCTTCATTTGATTTTTTTCCACCATTTTAAAAATAGAAAAAATAATTCTTAGCTCATGGCCACCAAAACAGTTAATAGGTTGAATTTAGCCCACAGGTCATAGTTTACCAACCCCTTCCCTAAAGGACATGACTATATAAGAAAAACATAAAACATAACACCAATCAGAAGGAAGATGATTACAAGAAAGACAGGAACCTACTTCAAATTTTCATCTTTAGCCTAAAGGCATCTTAAAGAAATTATTCTAATTTAATAATGAAAATAATTTGAGATTAATAAAAAATAAATATAATAAATATGCTACAATGCACCTAAATTGAATTGAATCTTTTAAAAGAAGGCTTAACGTCTACAGCAGTATTTAATTTTTTGATGGGAATTATAGTGGCTTTGAAAAAGAGTCTTAGGGAAATTTTATCAGGAATGGTCTCCACAAATCTTAAAGTCTGTCCTTCATATTTTCTTTATGTACTGTGTTTACATGAATTTGGCTTATGGAACATCTATTGTAATTAAATATAAGTAGAAAATTTACTCCTAAACCCATTTACTTAAGTGTAATATTACTCATTGTCAGGCATAGGCGGTATTTCAGTGAAGAGGTATAGTCTACCTAAATCAGTTGCATATACCTTAAAATATAAAAACTCTCTACAAGTTCAAGAAATGAGTCCCACATGATGGGATATGGCCTTTCTTCTCTTACAAAAAATCCTGAATGTACATCTCAAAGAAAATCATTTGAATGCGTACCCTTTTGATCTGAATGGACTTACCTTAAGAGGAACCATTAAAATAAGTGAGATTAGTTCTTCCCTTCATAGAAAACCATCTAATCTCTTCTTCTAAACGAATATCCCTCTTGCTCCCTCCCTTGGCTGAATCTTGAAAGTAGTAGTTAGTGAAACCCAATATTACCTGATTCCAAAGTTTGTGATCCCCACGATTCTATTTGAGATTGTCAGTTCTTTTCATGTTTCATCCTCCTGCTCTTCTGCCTAAATGCCCTTCTTATATTCAAGAATAACTCAAATATAATATCCTCTAAGAAAATTTTTAGGCACTCCACCTCCACATTCTTCCACTACAGAGATATCGATCATAGTGTGCAATTTTGTATACTTACCAGTTTATGTATTCCAGCTCCCTATATTGTGCTGTAAGCTCTTAGAAGGCAGAAGTTTTTATACTTCAGCATCTAATGCTGGGTGTAGATTTAGAGTAGATGTTAACTATTTAGGGTGTTCTTGATAATTTAAAGGCAATCAGGAGGTTTGCTCTTACTGTCTCTTTCTTGTTTTATCTTAGATATCCACAAGAAGGTAGGTGTCTTCACTGAAACTCTGAACTGCCTAAAGAGCCCCTTCTCTTCTGGAGCCCAGGAGATGGCATAGAGCACACCCCATTTTCCCTAAAACCACAGGCAGCTCCAGAATGCCTGCACTGAAGCAGGTTAAAAGTGGAAATATGACAAGAAAGTAAGAGTAGGAAAGGGACTTAAGATTGTGTTTTAAAAGTCATAGTTGCAGACCAGGAACATTATTTTTATTGTGTGCTTATTTGGAGTGGCACATAGGGGTTTTCAGAGATAATAAAACATGCTAAAGCATCTCCTGCCAGCTGTGTATACTACTCACTGCTCTTGCTTCTCTGTCTCTTTTAAGCCCATCAGTATAACATTCTGGGCTGCAAAATATAAACATCTTGTCCTCTATGGCAAGTGAAATCTCAGAAGGACATAAAGACATAGGAGAAACAAAATTTCTAGTTAATTTGGATTTTCCCTTGCTTTGCACCAGGAAATCTGACAAATTACAATCAAAGAGGAACTTTTTTTGCCTTTTCCCAACCAAATATACACACCTACATCTATACTTCTGATGGTTTTAAATTTTCTCCAAAAATTATTTGAATTTCCTCTTTGAGAACAAAATCATTTCTCACTACTTGAACAAGGGTTGTATTTTGACTTGTTTCTAACAAACATAATATGGTGGAAGTCACAGTGTGTCATTTTGGACTTGCTTGTGGAAAACACTTTGGCCTTCTTCTTGCCCTTTCTTGGACAAGCTACACTTGGAAATACTCAAGCAGTCCTGTGGAGAGGTTCATATGGCAAGGAACTAATACTTTCTATTAACACCCATGTGAATAAGATATCTTAAAAGTGGATTCATCAGCCCCAGTTAAGCCTTCAGATGATAGAAGCCCTGGCCATGAGCTTGACTGCAGCTTCATGAAAGACCATGAGAGAACTATCTAAAATACTGACCAGCAAAAGTGTGAGATAATCAATGTTTGTTGTTTTAATCTAAGTTTAGTGATAACTTGATACAGAGTAATAAAAGATTAATACAGTACTTATATTATCTAATTCTCCTATACAATGCTGAAAAATCAGCAGCATTAGAGTGAGAAAAGATAGCCTGTGATTAGTAACATTTAATCTAACAGATCAGTAACTTAGTTTGTACTTAATTCCTGGATAATTACTTGGCAATAGAGTCACATAGGTGAATTGAGTCTTCTCCTTCTAGTTTCAGACCCTATCTAACTGTCTACATCATATTTCTACTAGGATGCCTCTGGCAGATTCCTTTTGAAGATTTTTCCCATGGCAACAATTTTTCCCATGATCCTTTGCCCTGTGACCATGGTGCACCTAACAAGAAGTACAGTCTATTTTCCTTTGCCTTAAATCTAGGCTGGTCTGACTTGCTTTGATGAATAGAGTATGGTAGAAATACAATTATCAGACTCTTGTCTTAAGAGGCCTGGCAGTCTCTGCTTTCATTTTCTTAGACTGTTAACCTGAGAGACTTCCATGTAAAAAGCCAGTCTAAGTGCCAGCCATCATTCTACATGCTCCCCGAACAAGATAATATCCTGCACTCATGTCCCTTCTCATGGTGAGAAGACAGTCTAACCTACTGGAGGATAAAACACCCAGAGGAAAAGCCAACAGTAGGTACCAACTTTAAGATGTGTGAATGAAATAGTCTCATATCTTCCAGATCATGAAATGCTGGCTGAATGCAGCAACATAAGTGAGGTCAAGTGAGACCAATGGAAGAATCATTCAACCAGCCCACAGAATTGTAAGAAATAATAAATTGTTTTAAGCCACTATTTTGAAATGGTTGGTTACACAATAAAAGATAATTGCTACAGAGTCTATAGGTATCTCAAACTTAACAAGTACCAAATTTAACTCTTTATTCCCCTACCCAGATCTGATTATCATCCTGTATTTTTCCTCTCAAGGCTACCCAGTTGCTCGAACTGAAAACCTTGGTATCAATTTTATTTCCCCCTTTTTAAATACCTTTATCCAATCTGTCAGCAATTCCTATCAACTTTCCCTCCAAGGTATTTCCTAAATATGTCATTTTTACCAATTTGAATTTTTTGACTACTCTGATCCTCTAAAATATCACCAACTTTTGCATAAATTCTCAAAGTAGCCTTTTAGGGGATGCCCCTGTTTCTCCCTATTTAATTCATTCTCTCTACATTAGCCAATATGATCTTTTAAAAAAGATCATGGCACTTTCCTGCTTCATACCATCTAATGGTTTCCTATCACACATATTATAATCTTCAAATTATTTGGCATAAGTTGGTTCCTACCAATCTCTCTAATTTCATCTTGTACTAAAAGTCTCCTTTTTTGAGTCTCAACGTGCAAGCTCTTTTGCCATAAGATGTTTTCACTTGCTAGTCTTCCTCCTAAATTCCCTTCTTTTGGCTGTTCTTAGGCTGATTCTTTCCAGTGCTTCAGGTATCAGCTCAAATTTTCCTCAGAGACGTGATTCTTGACCACACAGCATAAGCAGTGCCTTATTATAGCCAGAATCAATTGCAAAAAGCAAAAATTACTCTTGCTATAATAAAAGAAAAGCCATTAGGGACTTACCAAATTATTGGAATGACAGGGTAGGAGGTTCCATGCTAGGCCTCCAAAATGATTATAAAAACATCTACCAACAGACTATTATTTTTGCTACATTTTGGAAACTGGGTTATCAGAAAGCACACTCCGAACTTCTGGCTTCAAAATCACACTATCTTAGCCATACATCTAAGAACCAGAAAGTGAATACTGCAGTTGTTACCTGCAGGAATATAACTGACATAATGTTGGCTCAAGAGCTACTCAGCACTTAATAGATCCTCAGCAGCAAAATTTGTTGCCTCATGGTGACTGTCTCATGCTTAACTCATGTCGGAATTCAAGTATTTTGTAAGTACAAAGATTGGTAGAAGCTATATCACATCCAGAACTCTACTTCAAGAGAGTCTAAAAACAAAAATTTTATTTTTTTTTGTCTTTGTAGCTAGAAGGAACAGTGGAAGGAGGTTGGAATAGATGTTGTGTGAACCACTTTAGCTAAGTCTGCCATTCTCCCCTACCATACTCCTTCTATCTCCTAATGCTCCCTATTAATCCTTCATAAAATGTATTACAATTTGAAATCACACATGTACACACACACCTGTGTGTGTATGTGTAAAATTTTCCATTTTTGCTTTCATTATATTGTGAAAAAATGTGCCCATGTGTGCAAGGACATTGTCTTGTTTCTAGCAGCACTTAGAATGATGGCTGGCACATAGTAACTCTTCAATAAATATTTGTAGAATGAAGGAATTCTAACCAACTAAACAAACAATAGTCTTTTTTAACAATAAAAAATAAAAACAGTCATTTTTTGATGCAGACGTTCTGAGGGATGATGTTACTCTCAATGCTATGTCCCTTTCTGACCTGACTCTCTAACCCTCAGGTTTAGCTGTTTACAAGCATTCCTTCTTCCAGTCTCTTAATATACACCCCACCAGCACCTCCATCCCTTGCCCTCTTAAGAAGGTTATTTCACACCTGGGTGAAAGTTTTCTACAGTAACATCCCATGTGTTAGCAGAATAAGAACTGATGTTCACCTGTATTCAGTGTTAAAATTATATATGAGAGAAAACTAATGGTGGTAAGTATTGGCTCCAGTTCATGAGCAAAAATAAACATAGGACTCCTATTTCTGCTTCAGTGTCCAGACTAACAAGGAGTGTGAACATCCTTGATCCTTATAAAGACTCATTTTGTAATCTTTTGAAGATAAGCAGTATTTACCGTTTAGTCAACAATATATTGAAGACAGAATATTTCTCTAATTTGCATAACTCTGGCCCTTCCCAATAAATTTCACAATTTCTTATATGCTCTTATAAACTCTGTGTCTGTGGAGAGCTCTGTGTCTGTGGAGAGCCCAGTGGTACGGAGAGCCCTGTGAGTAGTATCAGGTTGTTTCCTCCTTTCTCTGGAAACTGGTGGCATCAACCAAGGGCTACACTGACTTTTAATGTCTTCCTTCTTTGTTAGCCAGGGCATGAAGATAGTTCTGATTGAATTATTTTGATGCATTCTGGTAAATTTGTGGGGATAGGAGAAATTGGATGCTACCATTTCTTGCCAGAACACTAATAAGGGTGGTCAGAGGTAACCAGAGTTTGTTCTCTCTGAGCAGTAATAATACCACTATTATTTTTCTCTCGTATATAACTTTAACATTGAATACAGGTGAACATCAGGTTGGCCATTTGCTCCCCAGCTGTAGGATCTTGGTCATTTGAGAAGCATCAAGGAAAGTAAAAGATGATGACCATCCCTCTGTCTTTATCTAACTTCAGTTAGGTAAATAGGTTAGTTACTCATCGGGTATCATCTTGTCTACCCTAATTATAGGCCAATTTCATCTTAACATATTAGATAAAATGTGTTCTCTCTTCCCTCTGCTTAATGTTTAATGGAGTATTATTCCATGCTCCATGAACCTAATCTATGAGTGTAGGCCGTGGGAAAAGAATCAGAAGTACAGTAATCAGGTGGCGTGCTGAAGAGAAATAAAAGGAACTAAAGTTTTAAAGAAATTTTGGAAGACTGAGCACACTATTATCTCAGGCTCTGCAGAAACAAAAATGATTCTTTCCCTTGAACAAGGGAATTGTAGGTTACAATGAGCCAAGAACACACCACAGCACTCTATCTTGGTGACAGAGTGAGACTCCGTCTCAAAAAAAAAAAAGATTCTTTCTTCCTAAATTATGACTAATCTTACTTTGCAGATAAGTTCAGATGAGAATAGATGATCCTCATCTATGATTTGGGATGGGGAAAAAAGAATCAAGATGAACAACTCACCTTTCTAATTGATATATGATGCAAAGATGAGGATGATCATCTATCCTGAGAGACAGAGAGAAAAAAAGTTATAATAGATCCAACACGTACACCTTAAAGAAAGAAAAAAAATTACTTGTAATTTCTAAAAAAGTTGAGAATGCTTATTACTCTTGGCAAAAGTGGAGCTGTAGCCCAGAGGTACTAATTTCAACTTCATGTGAAAATAAGTTGAATGCATTAAAATGGTTCATATCTCATGGTGCCATTTTGCTTTTCATGGACCAGTCCTAGGTCTAACTGTTTGAAATATGACAAAGGAATTATAACTGCACCAAGAGAAGTCAAGGTCTGCAGTGCCATCTCTATTCTAAATTCAGTCAGAGAGAACTACAGGAATGAGGACTTCCAAGACTTAGGCTTTGGTCAAAGTGGGTAGATGTTAAAATAAATGTTGATCTTTGGGGTTAAAAGGAAACTCGGGAGCTTACTATACAAAACCAGGAAGAGTCCTTGAAGCTTGCAACCTCCTTTTCAGAGTCTAGAAGTCACACATATGAGGCTTTAAGTTTACTTTAAAGTCTTCGGCCTGTGGTGGACAATAATGTGGTTTCTGTTTTTGCTTGCTAGATTGCCTGTCTGTGTTTATTTGCGGGTTGCAGCTAACTGATCACACACCGTATCTGTTCCATTGCGGTAGACCAGCGCTATTTGCTTTGTTATTTTCCTGGAGGTTGTTTGTAAAGTGTTTCCAGACGTCAAACAACTGGGCTATTCCAAGCGCTCTTGTTTTCTAAGCATTTAGTCCACCTCTTCCAGTGACTTAGGTTGAAACTTTGAACTGTTGATTTAGGTGGCTAAAGTAATTAGATGGATAATGAGTGGAGAGGTGTAAAGATGAATAGATAGATAGATGATAGATAGATAGATAGATAGATAGATAGATAGATGATAGATAAAATTTCTTTAAAAATAATTTCTGTTTATGGAAATCTTGAGAATTACTTTGAGGGTTGTACATTAGGCTAGAGGGACAAAAAAATAGATAACTAGTGCAAAATAACATAAAAGGGAGAGAGAAAGAGACAGAGACCAACAAACAGAGTGAAAGTCAGTTCAAGTGGGTGACTATAACCTCTGGCAAGAGATCAGAGAAACAAGTTCAACCCAAAGTCAATTTAACTTTATTGGACCACACTGTCTCAGGCAATTAGAAAAATATTTGTAAAACATCAGATGAGAAAAAGGAACGTGGAGCCCAATAATGCCAAACGATGTTTATAAGAAAGAAATCATGAAGTGGGAAGAGTAAACACAATTATTCTATCAGCACCTCCTGTTCTTCTAAAGATTACTTAACTTACATGTAGAGAACTCTGAACAAACAACCAAAATAGTTTCTTGCTAACATACTCCTACCTCCAAAGTAGTCAGTTTTAAGAATTAAAAAAAAAAAAAAAAAAAAAAAAAAAACAACTTGAGAAATTTTCAATTTTGAGGAATTAGAAATAAATGAAATTATCCATTATTTTTAGGCCATCTGATAACAGCAAGCCAAAAAGAATAAAAAATGTCTTTATGTTCCCATTTGACCTTTACTTTTCACTTTGAGTGAAAAACTATTTGATAATGGACACAAATGATAGCCCCAAAGTTGAGGCTATAATTATAGGCTTATTTAGAGAAGAGAATGCACTTTGACTCTTTATCCAGCCACGTGGACTTTCAAGGTTCTTCATAGTGCATGTAAATTTAATTCAACTCAGTGGTATTGGACAGGTTAGCTTGTTTTACCAATTTTTACAGCTTACGAAGCTGACAAACATGAAGCCCTGAAATCAGTTTCATCTTGTAGCTCATACAACACCCCACACACACACACACACACACACGCACACATACACACACATGAGAAATATTCATGGTCTTTCATGATATGTCCAATAAACAGTGGTAGATCACAATAAAATATACTATCTATGTGAAAACAAAATGAGATTGAAGGTTGAATTTCATTTCTACCATGGATGTTCCAATTAATGATCAGTAAATATGTCAACCCTCAAATAAGTTCTGCTTCTCTGGAAAACCAATATGCATCAAAAACAATGCCAGATCCTCCTTATCTAAAAAAATACTATAATGAAATACACATATATATTTTTTATACATGGTGATTTTTCAAAAATTATTAGGTTATAAAAGTTCAGATATCTAAGATTTCTAATACTAATTCTATTCTTCAACATTTCTAGTCTGGGACTTCATTTGTGATCATTATTCTTTGAAATCCAATGAGCCTCTTGAATTTTAAAAATGTTTTTAAAGGGGAAAGAACCACAATAAACTATTACAAGTTTACTGTGATGACATACAATTAGTAGAAAAATTTTAGGATAGCTACATACCTAGAGTGAGAAAATACTGTACAATCAGAAATACCAACTAAAGAATAAGCTGACATCCATGTATATCTGTGTGTGCATATCCATGAGTCTGTTTGTGTTGGGGGAAGTGTTTCCCTATGTATCCTTCTGCTTTAAGTAGTTTTAGAATGTGGAGCATTTATTATGCCCTCTAGTCAAGACCATGGAAGAGAGACATTTCCATGGTCCCCTGGTCACTTTTTAAGTACCATTATTGAGTCAGTGTTCTTGGAAGAGACTGATGTGGTAAAAACATTTCTGTTAATTTCCCCTGAAGAATGTCACATTGGGTAATGTTCTGTGGGTGGTCATGTAATGAGACACTGGTGTCTGTCTATGGCACATACTGTATATGAAAGGAGATACAGATAAAGGTAACTTAAATTCCATCCCTCTCTTTGTTTATATGATGCTTATCACCATGCTATCTAGACACCCAGACTAGAATCTTTCTAACAAGTACATTTTCTACCTTCATTCAACTGAAATCCATGGACAATGAATCTGGGTAGGCTCTTGAAGGGTTAATATTCACACATGCTTCTGGGTAGTCAGAGATGAAAATGGACTGACCCTAGCAGCAAAAACTACCTGATTTTCAATAATGTAAGCAACTGCTTTAGTGGGATACCACTGAAAATGAATCTTCTATGTTATAAACATATTCTAAGTGCATTTGCAAGTAGCTATTTAAACTGTTTTTACCTAAACTAGTGACTTAAAAAAAAATAGCTATTCACAGTCCTAGTTTATTTTGAAGATGAACAGCATGAAAAGTTTCAAAGGAGTTATTTTTCCTGTAGACGGGAGCAAGTGTTATAGCAACTCTGTGTGTGTGTGTGTATAACTTATATATCTATATAAAACATACATATATAACTTACATATATGTAACTTTTAACATAAAAGTACTAAAAATACTTTATTCCTTTTTATTAAATGTAATTTTTAATAACACTAACCCCTAGATATTATCCTGTCTGTCACATAATGGAATTGACACAATACAGCGTGTTAAGAGCAAACATTACTAAATCCAACTGGACTTTTTACAAAGTCAAATTATAACAATAATGAGACTCTTAGAACATCTGTATTTTCTTTTCGAGAGTCTTTCACTTCCTTCCTCTTTCTAGCCTCTAACTTCCTCTGTTTTCTTTTAGTCTTGAACTGTAACCAGGACATTCTGGAATGTAGATTTATTCACCTTGACCTCAGCTGTGATTAATCCACCCGAAGCAAAGATCAACTTCTGGCAAACACTAGTTCCCTTTCCCTTATATCAATAATGCTAATTCACCTAGTTGTTTGCAGTATCTGGTTTAGGTGTGGTTGAAAAAGAAAATCCAGAGAGCAAAGATGCAAGAATTACCAGTGATTCATTTAACAAACACGTTATTGGATATTACTTATGTACAGGTACTGGATAGGCAGTGTATTTGATTAATGGATATTAATTCTACTGCACTTGAAACTCTGAAATGCAAATGAGATTGAAGAGGATGATGAATGGCTTACAGTTCACATTTGTAAGCCCTGTTTTTGTTCTACCACCATATGGTATAGAAACAAAATTATTATTCTCTTTGGGTGGGAGGAGATACTAGTGTAGATTAATCAAATACACTGGCAGCTAAGATGAATGAAACTTTAGTTAATACTAAAACCTCATTGGAACCATTAGTTCTGAACTCTTTATCAAAACTTTTACCAGGGCTGCTAACAATTAACAAAATTGATGAATCTGAGTTTCAGTCTTATGCTTTTCTTCTACCAGCCATTTGTCAATCAATAGCTTTTATTGAGAAATCACCATATACAGGACAATGTGGAGGCTTGGGGAGCCTCCAAATCCCGTTTAGGGAAAATAACTTAAATAAGTGTTAATAGACTTACTGAGACAAAGTTGTCACTTCTAGTTCAATGTCACTATTAGTTCAATGGTTAAAAGACAAATTTCTTTTACAACAGGCCTTCTCAGGATCTCTAATCTTCTAGCACATTGTTAATATCCAAGAAGAGCATTTAATATTCACCATTTCCCTTTATTATCCTTTGTTGTCCGGGCACTAATTAATATTTCCTAGAACTCACGTTCCACAAATCTCAATAAATAGAGGCTGTGGTCTTTGCTTTCTGGGATGTTAATATCACTATTGTAGAGATTATTTGAACCATAGAGTTGTAGAATAAAAAATCATAGGGATTACTTAACCCAGAGTTCCCAATTCAAAGTGACTATTAAATTTTACTTTAATTCTCAAAGTCTGGCCCCCCTTCAGGCTTACTGAGTTAGAATTTGGGAGGATAGAACGAAAACTTTCAAGGTCCTGCATCAATTTTGATGATGGATGGGCCAAGTGTGGTTGCCCAGGACAAACCAATCAATACCCAAGTGAGGGCCAAGCCCTTGCAGAGAATCTTTGGGCCTCAGTGCAGAGGTGGCCCTGTTGGATGGCGGACTACTTTACTTCCCTGCCCTCTCTCCATGTGTCAGAGAGGCTGACTGGATCCACATGCTGGCAACGCTAAGATCAATAGTAATGCAGACCATCCTACAATGATGAGCCACAACAATCAATTACTCTTTGTCAGCATTTTGCATTAGAAAACAGAGTTAATGGAGTCCCTGGGCCAAGGGATCTAGTGTTGAAGAGGCACAGGAAAAATTCATGAGACAAATTGGAACTATGATAGTTATGCAAGTTAAGAAGAGGTGGAAGCTAGGAAGAAACAAGCCACGAGGTAGAAAAACAATAGCAGAATACACAGAGAGAACGAAACCATCCCAACATTTCTAAAACTATAGTATACACACCATTTGCTACCAAACCAGATGGCCCGAGTGGTATACACCATGGCAGGGTACATTCAGCCTGCCTGACTTTTTTTATCTGTGATTTGCAGTCTTAACTCCTCCCTAAAGTTCATTCAAAGTAGAGTAATTTCTCAGGCAGTGGTTCTCAACCTTGGCTGCACATTGGAATCACCTCGGGTGGCTTTGAAACTACTGATGCTCAAGGCTTACCACAAAGCAATTAATCTCTGGGGGTGGTTTACAGGCATAAGTACATTGTTTTTAATCATCCAGCTGACTCTAATATGCAGTTAAGGCTGGAACCTGCTGCTAGGAGAAAGAAGACAGAGAGGAACCTTCATCAAATTCCCTCCCCTCCATCAAGATGAAGATGGAAGTGAGCCATAGGCCTAGGATGCCATTGTATTCAATTTTCCTGTTTAGTAAGGCAAATGTACTGCATTTTTTTCCATTTATGGTAATAAAAATGTAGTGTCCTTTAAAAATTATTTTGTTAAGGTGAAAACAAAAAGTGGGTTGCTTTTTGAAAAATATTAAGTGACTAATAGAGCAGTTGGTAATCTGACCCGGCAAAAATTGTGGTGGTGGAATGCAGATGAATGAGGTTTTGTAAATTCTGAGCCAGTCAGCACAAGAAAGGAGCAAATATGCTGAGGATAGCTGAGACTCAGAAGACCCAAGATCCTACTGCTCAAGTTCCTAGAGTTGCTGTTTTTCCTTTGTTTAGTTTTCCCTGGTTCCCATACAAAAGAACCTAAATGACTACCCTTCTCTCTAATACTTGTGATAACTTGAATGTGCAAGCAAGAAAACCTCCTTCATATTAAAACAATAAATGAGGCCATATGGTTAATAAATGTATTTATTGTTCTCTTTTAAGTTGGGATGATTCCAATTACGTCATCATGTTCATATTTATCTAGATATATTAAAAAAAAAACATGGGCTTTTGGAAACCTCTATTTTATAACTGTAATATATAGAGCATATGCAAATGTGCATTTTTAAAGTTTAAAAAGATGTCTGATTGCTCCTTCCATTTCTGAGACTACTCTGATGATGGGCTGATTATACAAGATCTAGTTTGACTTCTAGAATGATACTTCTGCACACAGTCTACAGTAGAAACATTGCTGTCCCAGATTAAAAAGGAAGCTAGACAGATACTACATGAGCACCTATCATGCATGTACACACACATTGTAAAACAAATATGAGTGTAACTATACTGCTGTATCCAATTGAATAAACAATGAATAGGTAAAAGTTTCTTACCTGTTTGAAAGATTTTATGGAACAGGAATAAAATAAATAGCACCCACAAAAGGGGTAAAACAGATTTAGTGAATAAAATGGGATTGGGGACAAGACTTCAGGGAGGGGCATAGACTTAGGGTAACAGATGAGTGAGCAAATGAGGAGAATGCTCTGCTTGACTGAAAGAAGAATGGGAGAAAAGAGCACTGAATAAGGAGACATTTGTTGGTAGGTGCCTATGTAACATCCATGATTCAGATTTTCAACATGCTGCAAGAGTTAGTTGGGAAAAATATTACCATGCAAATATATTGTTACTTTATAGCTAACATGTATTTAATCATATTACATATAATACATATAACATGTATTTAGTCATATTTCTGAGTACTTTCTACCCTGTGACTCGTTTATTCGTCCCAGTACAACCACAAAGGGAGGACGACCTTGTGCCCCAATACGCAGGGGAAAAATGGAAGCCCAGAGATATTAAGTATTTTGTCCAAGGTTGGTACTTGTTAAGGCTTGGATTTAAACACAGACCTTAATCCTTAGGCTATAGTATCAGTATTATAAATATTTTTTAATAGTCTAATAGATGTGAAGGAGAAAGAGAAATCAAGTGGCCTCATTAATCCGTTTCTCTAATCTTCACATTTCTGTTTTGCAAGAGTTAACTTTTTTTTCTCATTAGAGTTGATACAATAAAAATATGTGAGAAGAGAAATTTGGAAAAGAGCCTAGAGGTTGCGAAAACCCACTATAGGAATTTAGAGAATCTGAGGTGTTGCAATGATTAGAAATGCGTATTTTATAAAGCATATTAAAACTGAAGATGTTTATTGTTTAGTTATATATTTACACTTTAAATTGATAAATGCATCAAAACACTGGCACGAAGCACTGTTTAAGCACACTCCTAAAAACTTTCAAATACCACGTCTTGTATGAAAATATATAACTAAATATTTGTATTGTAAAGAAAAAAAGACTAAAAAAAAGATGCCAATCAATTTCAAATCAATTTATCTTTTCCAAATGCTTCATAATCAGGTTAAGAGAATATATGTGCTTAATAAAATTCATTTTCTTAAAGGACCTAGGGGATGGGGAGGGTAGAGGAGTTGGCTCTTACAGCAGGGGAAACATTGATTTAGTAGAAAGCCACCCACAATGATTGGAAGTATTGTTAGGGTGAGAACTCTTTAAGATTGGGGATGATATCCACCTTCTTGACAAAAGACATGGAAAGATAAAGTACAGGGAAAGAGCTTTCTAGCTTAAGCATCTATGATTATTTCTCAGTTCTATCTTCATTAATCTATTCTGATCTCATTGATCTTATCTAAGGTTTTGATTACATTTTATTGAGTAGAAAATAAGTGTCTAGAAATATTTTTCAAATCATATATATTTTTGCTAATTTGCATCTTTGTGTCAATGGAAACATACAAAGATTCAGAATCTCTCTTCTCCTTTTTGAGTGAAGGGTAAGTTTTCCAGATATTTTTATTCTGGGTAATAGAAACTTTAAAAAATAAATGAAAGAAAAGAGAGAGAACAGAGATTCTCCGAGAGACTATTTCATATGATTTTGGATGATTCCAATTACATCCTCAAGCTCGAATTTATCTCTCCATACTGAAAAGCCATGTGCTTTTGGAAACCTCTATAATAATATGCTACATATAATCACAATTATATAATTATTCAATAAAAAATGATTACTTAAGTAACATTACTGGTTAACTCTGGTAATTACCTGTACATGGATGTGGGCAAACAGGCATTTTTACCATAGAGGACAACTTTGTTTGGAAATATTTTTATGATGAAATTGTGGCAGTCCTGCCCCAAGAAAACAAAAACTGCTCAAAACTAAAAAAGCACAGCTTTGATTGCTTTGTCTATGAATAAACTTTCCAGAATGCTTTTCAGAATTGGAAAGAACAACATTGCAAGTTAACGAATCAAAGACAAATTGCTGACAATTTGTGTTGGGTTCATAAATAATTCAGCAGGATTTTTTAGGCTTGTCTGAAACTTTAAACAGGAGATCATCTAAATGAAAATAAAGTTGGGGAGCTAGATATGTGCATAAGTAAAAGCATGCTTGCCTTAACTAATAATAGGGTTATATTAGCCAAGTTAGATTCTCCGGAATCACTGTCTCCCAGAAGCTGGAACTGGAACAAGAACAGAGACATGGAGAGAGAGAGAGCCCAGAGCTCTTCACTAGAGAAATATCACATACCCAACTCTGACAAGCAACTCCCTCCAAAAATATTTAAATTGTATAGATTTCACCATAGGTTGTATGATCTACTTGGCTGATTTAGTTGAATGAGGCAACTAAGCTATTCAAGAAATTTTTCAAGAAAAAGAAATGTAAGCTCATCAATTTGGTGAAAAATAAGTCGAATGATTTGACTGAATAGATCTTCTGTTAGTGAAAGAGGGTCCAAATTGTTGGTTGGGGAGATAGACACAGCCAAAGAACAACTGGGGCAATTCCATGCACAATTTCCCTAATGTTCTACTGATGACTTAACATTATGAACATTACCTAGTTTACAACAGAAGTCAAATCAAAGGAAGTTAGATAGATAGGTCTGCCTTTGGCATACACACACACACATATATGTACACACATACACACATACATATATGTGTGTATATATGTTGAATATATATTCTATATGTATATATAGTCTAAATGAGAATAAAGTTGGAGAGCTAGATATATACACAAGTAAAAGCATGCTTGCCTTAACTAATAATAGGGCTATATTAGCCAAAATAGATTATAGAAATACACACATACAGAAAATAAAATATTGATGGTGATTGTATGTTAAGAATAAACTCATTCAGTGGAAAACTTTATATGCTTTTAAAATTATTTTTTCTGCTTTATTTTGCTTTTCATATAAAAACCTTCCTCGTAAAACCTTGCTCAAAATTGAGTTATGTGTACTTTTCTCTTTGCTTCTAAACTTGTTAGAGATGTACTGCTCTACCTGTAACTGTCAATATAGATCAATGTACAGTATCCAATAAAAATGAATTTTATTGATCAAATATTGGCCTATTTTTCTTATTTGCATCTTTGTCCTCTGATCTATCACAGTGCTACAAATTTCTTTTAATTTTTCAGCTAAAAATGCACAATAATCTATACTTTTAATGAGAATATTTGTTTGTAATGGATAAATGAAAATTAAAGATAAGGTAAGTATACCAAAAAGCAAATAAATCAAATTAAATTTGGCTGAAAAGAAGTTTCTAAAATTGACATTCACCCCCAAACTAGCCTTTAAATTACTAAAAAAGACATAAATGCAAACATCACGTAGAGTGAATTACCAACACTGAGTGTCAGTTCTTTCTAGCTGCTTAGGTATGTGGTAATGAAATGACCCACGGACAAGTAAAATACACACGTTGGTTCTGCAATGTGCACTAAATAATCTGAAGCAGGGGCAGCCACACAAATTCTAACACTTGTGTGAACACACAGGGATTCCACGGAGAGGGGGTTAAGAAGGCACAAGGGGATAGACTAATCTTTGGGGGAAAATAAAAAAAAAATAAAAGAATGAGGTTTAAAATTCTCCAGATACCAGCAAATGAACTTCATTCCTCGCCCCCGTATCCCCCCAAGGAACAAAAGTCAAATAAAGGTTGTCTTTGTCTTACCACTAAATACAGGTATGAATCCCAGAAGATAAAGAAAACCAACAAAAGCTTAACTGGGATGTTAAGGAATATTCAGCTTTCCCTTTGATAGTAGAATATTAATTTCTTTAAACTTATTTTAAAGAAAAAGTAATACCTGGTTAAAAGGTATTTATAGGAAATTTTTTCATGTTGGTAGGTGAATAATAAAACTTTGATGGAAGATTTAATGTTTAGTTTTTCCAATGCCATACATTATTTACTTTTCCAAAGTTTTGAATTATGATGGCAATATTTTTGGACAGGTCTGATTTTGTAAAATTGATGTTCAGTAATGATGATGGCCAGATTTAAACTTAGCTTGAAAAGGAAATCTGTGTATAGTAGAAGTCTGGAGCAAGATCAGATTAGATTCATGAAATGTGTTACACATGAATAATGATGACCTGTTTTTTTACAGTGCTTTCTAGCTTTCAAAAGTTGTCGCACTTGTTACCTTCTGTGCTGCTCACAAACTCTGTTACATTAGAAAAGTGAATTAACCCAAATGTCCATCAGTGACAGATTGGATTAAGAAAATGTGGCACATATACACCATGGAATACTATGCAGCCATAAAAAAGGATGAGTTTGCGTCCTTTGTAGGGACATGGATGCAGCTGGAAACCATCATTCTTAGCAAACTATCACAAGAACAGAAAACCAAACACCGCATGTTCTCACTCATAGGTGGGAACTGAACAATGAGACCACTTGGACTCAGGAAGGGGAACATCACACACCGGGGCCTATCATGGGGAGGGGGGAGGGGGGAGGGATTGCATTGGGAGTTATACCTGATGTAAATGACGAGTTGATGGGTGCAGCAGACCAACATGGCACAAGTATACATATGTAACAAACCTGCACGTTATGCACATGTACCCTACAACTTAAAGTATAATAATAAAAAATAAATTTAAAAAAAAAAAAAAAAAAAAGAAACCAGGAGAGACCTGGTAAAACCAGTCTATCCAATCTTATCAAACTGCAAGTAATACAAGCTTCCAATCATAAAACCAGATTAATCTAAAAAAAAAAAAAAAAAAAAAGAAAAGTGAATTATTTCCACCTTACAAATGAATGAACAGGTTCAAAGAGGCTAAGTGGCTTTTCTCCCTTCTCTGGTATCTCTTTTTAGAGTCCAGTGGTCTGTGGTTTAGTGTCGGGACATGGACAGGAGGCGTGGATCTTCTGTCACTAGTCAGGCCTCTGGCCTACCTTGGTCATTTGGAAGCCACTGTGGGTTACAGTTCTGTTACTTGGCCTGTATTGTGTATAGTCTTTGGCCCGAGAGTCATCATGGAGTGGAGTAAGGAACATAGGAACAGTCTGAGCTTAGATGAGGTGGTACTGCTTAGAACCTAGACAGGGATATATGGATACCAAGAGGCCAGAGGAGTCAGCCTGAAACACACAAATTGAAATAGAGAGATTGTGAGCAGGTCAGAATGGAAAGCATGAATCTGAAACAGAATGAGGAGAAACTGTACGTTGGATGTAAGAGAGTTTTAGTTTTTGATAGTTTAACCTTCTGAATAGAATTATTATGTGTTAATTCCATCTGGAAAACACACAGTCATGCCTGATCTTCTAACCATAGTGCCCGTGGTATGCTTGTTTACATTAGGAAAAAGAAAGCTTTGGGTTGAAAATGCTTTGGTTATTTGAAAAACTTTTCATTATGAAAAATGTCAAACATAAACAAAAATAGACCTACTAATGTTAAACATATCCATGTACCTGCGACCCAGCTTCAACAACTACCAAGTCATGACCAAACTTGTTTCAGTTATACCTCCACCCACTTCCTTACCTCCTGTAAATATTTCAATGTGTATCTGTCGAACATATGCCTTTTTATTGAGTGTTGGACACTGTATTAAAAAAATCGAAAGATAATTGAAGTCGAAGATAAATTCCTCAGAGAGGTTTTATGTTTGCTTCTGAAGAAACAGATTTAGCCAGGAAAAGTGGCTTTTCCATGATTATAGAGTTAGGATTTAACCTCCAGTCCTTTGACTTCAAGCTTAATCCTCTATTATATGAGATTGTTTGAAAGAAGAAAGAAAACTTGCATTTATTCTAGATTCATGATCTATTGTAGCCACTGGGCTAAGTGCTTTATGTGTTTTATACATCATATATGTCTTTTTGGAAATGGTAATTAAATAAAGTACATCTTTATCCTAACTAACCCTGTGATGCAGGTAATTTCCTTTTTAATTTTTTTTTTTTTTATGAGGAACTCTCAGAGAAGTTAGGTAAATTGACCATGTAAGTAAATCTTACAGGGCAACTAAGTTACCACTTAAGATTTAACAATCTACCTTAAAGTCTATTATTTCCATTATTGATTATAATAGTGTTTTCTTAAAAAAAAAAAAAAAAAAAAAAACTATAAAAATACATGGCCGAGCATGGTGGCTCACACATGTAATCCTAGTACTTTGGGAGACTGAGGGGGGCGGATTGCCTAAGCTCAGGAGTTCGAGACCAGCCTGGGTAACACAGTGAAACCGCATCTCTGCTAAAATAAAACAGAAATTAGCCGGGCGTAGCGGCGTGCGCCTGTAGTCCCAATTACTCAGGAGACTGAGGCGGAAGAATTGCTTGAACCCGGGAGGCGGAGGTTGCAGTGAGCCGAGATTGCTCTGCTGCACTCCAGCCTGGGTGACAGAGCAAGACTCTGTCTCTAAAAATATCCGCATTTCTTGTGGATCTGCAATGCATTGTATAGTTTGGTGTGTTATCTGTGTGTTCGCATGTATTACACTATTTCTATAAAAAAGTGTGTATGTATTCCAATCTTGAAACAACTCTCCTACAAACAGAATTTTAGGATATGAATCACAGTAAAGTGAAATACCAGCAAGGAGACAGAGGCACAGGAGGTCACTGTGGCCACTGCAGGCAGGCTGGGAGTTGCCATTTACTTAATGTAATAGATTCTACCTTGCCTTGTCCAGCCTAACTTGCTTTCTGCTAAACTCATGGTTTCATCATTCTCAGCAAACTATCGCAAGAACAGAAAACCAAACACCGCATGTTCTCACTCATAGGTGGGAATTGAACGATGAGATCACTTGGACACAGGAAGGGGAACATCACACACTGGGGCCTGTTGTGGGGAGGGGGGAGGGGGGAGAGATAGCATTAGGAGATATACCTAATGTAAATAACAAGTTAATGGGTGCAGCACACCAACATGGCACATGTATACATATGTAACAAACCTACATGTTGTACACATGTACCCTAGAACTTAAAGTATATATATAAAAAAAAAACAAAAAATGATTCATGGTTTCATTGTACATAACAGTTAATTTTTAAAAAGTCATTTTTATTGTTATCCTTTAAAAAATGATTTAGGGAACTATTCAATGCCTCTGAAATGAGATCTCACCAAGGGCATTCTTGGTGAGCCCATCATGTTAAACTTGTTTGAGCCATGGACCATGTTTTTTGCCTAATAAGGCCCAAAGCATGATTTACTGAATAACTATGCATCTGTGTCACATCTCAAAAAGGTTCAGTGGCTCTGGGATCAAATTGCCTTGTATTTGATTCTCAGGTAAGCTACTTGCGAGTTGCATGGTTTTTGGTATTCAGCATCTCTTTCTTCCGTTTCCTCTTCTGAAAAATGAAAATGATAGAAAATGTCTACTTCATAGTGTTTTAGATTGCATAAAATAATCCACATAAAGAATTTAATAAATGCATTTTAATATTAGCTATTATTTGGGAGTTTTTTGGAGATACAAGCAAAATTCTTTATGTGCAGAACTTAACCACATTCTAACTTCCCTTCCGGGCCTGATGAGGTCCTGTCCTTTAGCCTCTGCCTGCCTCCTGGGCCAGGAAGGATTAGCCATTGACCTAGATGCACACCTCATTTCTGAGGGATACTCCAGGTACTCCAGGGTCTGCTGGCATCTCTCGTTCATGCATTCCCTCAGAGTTGGTTCTTGTTTTGTTTCTCTATAATTCTACTGATGTATCCTGTTCATACCATATAATGTACCCATTTTAAGTATTAACTTCAATGATTTTGAATAAATTTATCAAGTTGTAAAACCAAAACCAAATCTAGTTTTAGAACATTTTCATTACTCTAATTTGATCCTCTATACTCATTGTCAGCTAATCACTGTTCCCACACAAGCCCCAGGCAAACTCTATTTACTTTCTTAGGTGGATTTGCCTATTCTAGGTATTTCATTTAAATGGAATAATACAATAATACCATACATGGCCTTTTTAATCTGTCTTCTTTCATGTAGCATAATGTTTTCAAGGCTCACCCACTTTGTAGTACATATCAGTACTTTATTCCTTTTTACGGTTGAATAATATTCCATTGTATGACTATACCATATTTTGTTTAATCATTCATCAGTTGAAGGACATTTGAGCTATTTCTACTTTTTGGCTATTATGGCTAATGTGACAATAAATATTCATGTATAAGTTTTTGTGTGAATATATATTTTCAATTATCTTGTGCATATACTTAGAAGTAGAATTGCTAAGTCTTACGGTAACTCTATCTTTAAGCTTTCAGGAACTACCAAGTTATTTTCCAAAGTGGTTGTGCCATTTTACTTTTTTTTTTTTTAAGAGATAGGGTATTATTGTGACATTCAGGCTGGAATGCAGCGGTGTGATCATTGCTCACTACAACCTAGACTCCCGGGCTTAAGAGATCCTCCTGATCTAACCTCCCCAGTACCTGAGACTTCAGGGTTGTGCCACTGTGCCCAGGTAATTTTTAAAAAAAAATTTTGTAGAGTCAGTGTCTTGCTATGTTTTCCAGGCTAGTCTTGAACTCCTGATCTCAAGCAATCCTCTTGCCTCTGCCTCCCAAGGTGCTGGAATTACAGGCATGAGCCACTGTGCCCAGACTCACTTTATATTCTTACCACCAGTGTACAAACATTCCAGTTTCCCTACGTCTTCATCAACACTTGGTATTGTCCTATTTTTAAATTATAATTAGTAGATGTGAAGTAGTATCTTATTGTGGATTTGACTTGAATTTCTCTTACATCTAATGATGTTGAGCATTGTATCATGTGCTTATTGGCCATTTTTACATATTTTTTGGAAAAGGCATCTATTCAAATCTTCTGACCAATTCTAAAAATTGGGTTTTATTTTTATGGTTCAGTTGTAAAGGTTCTTTATATGTTCTGGGTACCATTAATAGATCCTCATCAGATATATTACTTGAAAATATTTCCTCTTATTCTGTGGGTTATCTTTTCACAAAGAACTTCATAGCATTTTTTGATTTTTAATTTAAATTTTAAATTTTATTTTACTTTTTTATTCTTTAGTACACTCACAGACAAGCAAAGACTTAATAGTGTTTTTAATTTTGACAAAGTCTATTTATTTTTTAGGTGTCATATGTAAGAAGCCATTACCTAATTCAAGAACACAAGTATTTACACATAAACTTTCTCCTAGAGGTTTTATAGTTTTAAGTATAACATCTAGCTGTTGCCTCCACTTTGAATTCATTTTACATATTGTGTGAGGCAGGAGTCTAACTTTATTCATTTGCATGTGGATATTCAGTTGTCCTTGGAATTTTCTTGGCACCCTTATCTAAAATTAATTGACCATAAATGCATGGGTTTATTTCTAACTCTAATCCATTTTGAGTTAATTTTTGTGTATAGTGTGAGATAAGTTTACCTTTTTGCATATAGCCATCCAAACGTCCTAGTGAAGTTGCTGTGGCACCTTTGTTGGCAACCAATAGATTTTAAATATAAGAGTTTATTTCTGGACTCTCAATTCTGTTTCATTAATGTATATGTTTATTTTGGGGGTTGGTTATTTTAAAATTTTGTCAGTAGGCATGTATGAAGAGAAAGCATGTTCTACTCACATTGATAACTAATGTCACATTTTTCCTTGATGAAAATAAAGGAATGAGAAATTAAATTAAAAAAAAAGTAAATCACAGGCTAAACTAAATGACACACTATTAGAAGAAGAACCCTGGAAATTATAAGAACTAAATATAAAGTTTAGCTGGCAGAGTGTCTTACAATGGGAATCTCCAGCAGATAGCTTTACATTTTTGCTAAATGAAGAAAGAAGATTGATGATAAACATTTCAAAAAGTAAATGGTACAAGGGCAGGGGCTGGCATAGGGACTACACCAGTACTAATACTAGATTGTGTCACAAGCTACGCCCCTGAAATTGATTTTCCTGCCACAAACTACAACATCTTTATTATTCCCTTGGAGGTGGGCTAAATTAGAGAGCAGGGGAAAGGAAAGAATTGTTGGCAGATTTCTATGTGCAGTCAATGGTAGCCAGTGTCCCAGGAAGGAGGACTCACGGAACATTACCATTCTTGATGCAATGCACATGTTGTACTCGGGAAGGAATGCAGAGAAAACTCTTGACAGTCAAAATAGGATTTGCATATGCTGCCTTAGCTGATGGACATTAGTCTCCTTAGTCTCCTATACCCGTCTCAGGCATTTAGCTGTACTTGGGGTCAGTCTTAAGAAATTCTGCCTAAGGGATAAGGGAGGCTTAGAAAAAAACAAAACAAAACAAAACAAATAAAAAACCTGAAGAAAATGCAGCAGGAACAATGCTCATATGCTCCTCTTAAACGGATCTGTTCTGATTCAGAAAATGTTGGGAGAAACAGCTGTGGAGGAGATGGAGAAATAGATCCCATTTCTACCAGTCCTGGTTCCATTTCTAGTCATTTTATTTAATGTTACATATAAAGGGAATAAACATACTAGAAAATGCCAGTTGTATCTAGAAACATTTAGTTCAGTAGCAGAAAGCAAAAATAAGGACCTTCTATACACTGAAGGTCAAGAGAATGACATTTGCTCCCATACAGAGCAGAAGAGTTCCCAAGAGCTTTGTGACTGCTTAACAAACAGACTACTTTTTAAAAACGCTAAACAAACAAACTTCTAGAGGCAGAAGAGTGTTGTTCAGAGAATGTATATCAGGGCAAGAGTCCCTGGATGTGAATTTCAGATCTGCCACTGACTAGCTCTGTGAACTTGGGCAAAGAATTTAAGCTCTCTGGGTCTTCATGGTCTCTTCTGTAAAAAGAATTAATATTGTAACTACCTCACAAAGTTGTAGTAAAGATTAAATGAGTCATTATGCATAAAGAACTTATGAATAACTGGAAATGACTACGTTCTAGGTAGATGCCTGCTAATACAATACCCTTTATTATGTTTTATTATACATACTCTTCAATTCCAACTGAAAAACTGGGTATCTTTTAAAATATAAAACTCTATGCCTCCCACTTTTGCAGAAAAGTTAGTATGTATAGTAGTATTAATGTTATTTGATTATAAGTAGTAAGAAATCTAATTTGATCTTTAATGAGGTATTAAACATGCTAATTACATGGTGTTCTTGATTCATAATAAAATTAGCACTTCTGAAATGAAGAATAAAAATCAAATAACAACCCTTCAAAATGAAAAATAATCTATATTATTTTAATAACATAGGTATAGATGATAAATACATATCAGTTTTGAAATGTGTGCATATAAATGACTATTTTTATTAAACAGTTTTTACTCAAGTAAATAGAACAGAGAAAGTCAAGTTTACATGATTTTAATGACAGATGCATTGTTGAAAAGTTAGGTACAAGCAGAATATTTGGAAATTTAAGAGTGTTAACTATCCCTTTTGTGAAATGAGAAATTCTTATTGTAATGTGAATTACCTTGCAAATTTGATTTGCATACGTATGTGTTTAAAATTTAAAGTAAAATCAGAATATACTTACATAAATGTTGGTTAATGTATAGTAGCACTTTCAGTTTTTAGATGCATTAGCATCTCTAGATGATTAGGAGACTCAATGTTTCTTTTCTTTGTGGTCATTAAAGCCTTTGGATATACTACATGAGAAATGGATGCCCTCCCAGGCTGTGGCCACGATTAAGATCAAGGTATTACATGGGACTACACAACGTGGTCCGTGGAATTTGGACTAAAGAAATTCTCTCCTTTTTTATGTAGCCTTGAGACAGGCTGTCAATAGTTCCCTTGTAAGATGATCCCATTTCATTTAAGTGAATGCAACTGAGGTCTTCAAGACTCTGTCTCAGTTTTAACTTTACCTACAGTTTAGTTTTTCAGTTTTGCCCTCAGTTTTTGTTTTCTTGTCTTATCTAAATCTACAGAATTCTGTGTTTCATAATCCTTCCTAAGGTGATTTCAGCCTCTTTGCTTTTTTCCTCAATTCCTCTCTCCCTATTTATTTCAGTAAAATCTATTTGTACTCACCACCCTCCTAAACCTGGTTGCTATAGTCTCTCCAGCCATCCTGTCAGAGTTTTATGGTTTGTTTGCACCTGAGGTATGTAGTGCTTCACTGTTCACAGTGATTACCAAGCAATGACATGTTTTAGCCCCCAAGGGAATTCCTATATTCACAAACACACTCATTCAAGAAGGTCATCCTGAAGACATCTGTCTTCCTTTCTGACCTGCTGCCGAAAAGCAACAGCTGTTCAGCCATACTTAGCTCATATTGTATCCATTGTCTACCACAATCACTACATTCCAAGAAATCCCATGCTTCTTACAGGGTGCTATAATTGTTCTGAGATGCCAACCTTACCAGCTGGATCTATTTTTGGGCAGAATAATTCTCCCTGAGAAGTTGCTGTTCCCCACAGTCCTGCTCCCAGGAATGCTATCACCTGAAGAGACTATACACCACCAATAAGGAAGCACTTCACTCTGTGCCATCCCTGGTCACCCTTGCCCATAGTGCCCATAACAGTTCATGCTGTCCTTCTAGCAGCTCTTCATTCTCAGGGCCCAAAGGAATCAATCCCAAAGCCATGCTTGATGCGCAGTGCCCACCAAAAGTTCCATTCGTGTCATTCACTGTCTAAGGCAAACAGATGTGTTAGCTTATTAATATGCCTGCCTACTGTGCCTCATGCTACTTTGGTTCACAATCTGCTTGCCTGTGTAGTATCCTCTTCCTCCCCGATTCCTCCCCATTTGCCTCAGCCTAGTCATCCTTCAAAATCAAATTCGAGTCTCACCACCTTCATGGACACTGCCTCCAACAGACCCAGCCCTGGGAGATTTAGCCCACTCTCATTTTCCTTTAGGACTTTCTTTTTCTACCACTGATTGGATCACTATCATATGTTTTTTTTCTATAGAAGTCCAATATTTTAGAGTTGGAAGGGATCTTACATAATAATTAATCTGTTTGCTCTTTCACACAAGTGATTAACTAAGGCCCAGAGAATTGGAGTGACTTTTGCAAGGGCCCACCCTCACTTCTTCTGAACCTCCTCTGAAAAGATTTGAAACTCTGCTCTTTGAGGGCTGGGGTCTTGATGTTGAAGAATATGGCACTGGCCTAAAACTTTAAAGTGCAGAGGAAATGGAACCTAAGTCTGATTCCTGGTTAAAGGAAGGCTCAGGAAGACCAAAAGTTTTAATTCCAAGGGAGGAGGCCAAGACCAATAATCAGCCACCAAAGAAAGTTCTAACCACTAACCATAGGAAGCAATCCCATTTGAGTGGCTAGTTTTAGAAGCTAAGCCAGGGAGCATTTACTGTGGCAATGATATCCAAGGGCATTAGAAACCTTGGATGCCATTTAAAAATATAGCAATTAGAGAATAAGACCTTAGGGAAGAAGCTACTGGGAAATGCACACCAGTTCATATGCAAGGCTGATATAGTGGCAGTGTATAAACATATACATATATGTGTGTATATTTACTGTCATGTGTATGTATACATACACATATATATGCACACCTTTATGCATATATACACTGCCATATACATATAACTGTATATCTATATATGTATATGTGTATATATATGTATGTATATGTCTTATCCTGTACTTTATTGTGAGTTTCTTAAGAGTCATGACTATTTTCATCATGTTAGTATATGGAGTGCCTGGCTGTGCCTCCTTCACAGTAGGTACACAATAAAAGTTGGTTGTCTATGACGGTGAGTTTTATCTGGCTCTTAGGAAACTTTTTCAAGTAGCTATGTAAGTCTTCAAGTCACAAGATGAGGGCCTTCACAACTTGCTAACTTTGCTAACTCCCCTGAGACTCCTTTCTACCTCGGAGAGTTTTGTTTTGCTATGCTCCCATCCTATAGTTGCTGTTTGGATGCCACAAGAAAGCAAAAAGTATATAGGAAAAAAAAATCTGACCCTATAATGTTGATATCTCACCACTCCCTGACTTGTAAGAGGGTAGTCAGGCCAGTGACTGCCCAAACGTCCAGTTACCTCTGGGACCTTTGGAAACTCTATCTGGTGTGGTGGTCTGCTGGCAAGGGAACTGGCACCGTTCTCTTAGCTGACTTTCTGGGATAGGCCCGTGTTGGGCCTAACCTAACTAGTGCAGACAAGTTAGGTGTAGTTTAAATTTTTTAAGGGCCATTTGTAATTACCATACCAGAGCCATTCAGAAAGAATGATGTAATTTCAGAGCAAGACTGTCTGAAGTCATTGTCACCACCTCTCTCACTCCCAGGATTCCCCATTTTTTTCTCTTATCTCCTTGCAGTCTGCAGCTGGTAGTCTTTCTGGGCACACACTCTTGACCCTGCCTGGGCAGAGCTGCCCTGATGGCATTTTCAACTCAGACTCATTTTTCTTCTGCCAGACCTAGCCTCCTCCCAGGCTAAAATCCAATGACAAAAAATGCTTTGAATTAAGTGGGAAACAGGCTCTCTACTGCTCAGAAAGGAACAGCAAGACCAGACGTGTCCTGAGACCAGATGAATTTTGGTATGAAGGAAAAGTGAAATGTTAACACTCACACCTCTTTTAGAAAATATGCCTAAGAAGACGTTTCTATTCTGAATAACAGTGGGGTGCAAATGGATCATTACGGAAATTTGATAGCCATGAGAAAACATTTCCACTGCCCCTCTGACTCCTAACATTCTGGTCTCCCTCTCAGACCCCAGGAAGTGGTCTGACTCCAGCCAATTGCTGCTTATCCATGAGGTTGGGGGAACATGGCTAATGAAGGTCCTTTGTGAATTCTCAAGCCTCATTTTAGTCATCAATTTCACCCTTCGTTCCCACCACACCTCTGGAGCTGCTAAATGGCTAGCTTGGAGTTTCACTTTCCAGCCCACCCTCCACTGAGGTGCTAACTGAGCTGGGAATAGAGGTCTCAGCTCACATCCAAGGACCACAGTAAATTAACAAACAGAAACCCTGAAAGATTGTTGAGAGTAAAAAGATTCCCATCTCCCTAGAAAAGCCTATGGTAACTGAAAGGAGACGGAACTGTGCCTGTCAAAAGTGGATCACCTTATGTGAAGATTTGAGTGCAGGTATTTAATCTAGGCTTGATGTATCCTAGGAGTCCCCACCAGTTTGTTCATCAGCAGAAGTGCCCTTTCTCTGCTCCCAAATTATAGTTACATTCATCCTTTGGATATAACTAATGCTGATGGAAGAAGAGGAGAAGAGGTATTTATTTATACGAATCAGAGCCAGGGAGAAAACCTGAGCTGAGAAGAAAGAGTCTGAGCTGAGACCCATGGGGAAATGACATCCCGTAAAGTATTGTCAGGTTTGGTGTTTGCCAGGGTTGGTGTTGAACAGACTCTGCCTCTAGAGTTCTCTGTCCACTTTGGACAGCAGTGCATGAAATGCTCAAAAACAAATCAACAAATTCCTTGCATGTGTGTTAGATTTTCAGCATCCTCAGCTAGCATCACAGTTGGAGGTCTTCAGATGTTATCAGTCCTATACCCTCTCTCCCAACCCTCTTAATAATAGATACTTTCCATAAGCAAAAATGAACTTAGCACTAGTGTTTAGAAAGACGCTTGCTTTTCTCACAGCTGCCACTTCCTAAGTAGAAGAGCTGACTTTGTGGGGGACCAAATGATGTCATATTAGTCATGGCATCCTTTTTCAAGGGCCAACAAAACCCTCCCTCCACCTGCAAAAATAAAATCGATGTAGTTCTCTATACATTTTTATATAGTGTGTTAGGAAAAAGAATGCACCACCCAAACTCTTGACTGGATATCACTTTATCCAGTGGTTGAAAAATGATGCTATGACTCAAGGACACTCATTCTCCCTCCCATAAGAGACTGCGATTTAAAAAGAAAGGAGATCTATAAAGACATGCTCTTCCCATGCACCTTCCCCAAAAAGCAATGCCACTTTTGAGTGAAACACTACAGATAATAATACTTAAAATCCCTTCCAATCTTGCTCACAATTTTAAAAGCTTCAAAATAATTCCCTCAAAATATGAAACAGCTCCAAAATGTTTATGTCACCCATCTTTTCCATGTTATGTAACTATATGAGGACAGGAATGATGTATTTTCCTTGTTTTATATACTGCCTTTTATGTCAGCTATGAACTGATAATCATTTTAAAAGCATTGACAACAATCCTACAGTTTATTATGTTAATGTAAAGTATTCCTTATAGTTACAATGAATGTTTCATTTATTAAAATATGGAAAGGGGGAAGATTTTCTCAAGATCCATACTCTTTTTCCAGTTGTAAGTTAAGCTAATTCCAGTTGTAAGTTAAGCTAATACCAGGCTAATTCCAATGGCAAGTAATATCATAATTAGGTGCAGACTGGTTATCTCGCTCTGGAAAATTGGCCAGACGTGGTAAGCTTAGTTTTGGCAGTCTTAAGAAAAATATTGGAATAGGTTATCAAAGTATTGATAAATGGAAGCTTTTCATTGTTTACATGCAGACAAGGGTGGGTAAACAGCTTTGAAATTCCAAACCACTGGTACAAAAACTGGGTTAGAAGGAATAGTCTAGGCATATTTTAGGCAGCCTGTGGTCGCTCTGGTTAAAAGCTCACAACCAAACCACCACGATTTTACCAAGTTCACAACAGATTTTCAAATTCTGTGTATTTTGAAAATACACAAAAGCCTTCTACATAGACATTTTAATTCATTGATTCAATTAAGAACAAATTAAAATGTGTAGTTCCATGGCAAACCAAATCCGTATTTAAACCAGTTTGCAGGTCTTTTCACAGAATAATTTTGGGAAAATAAATTAATGTTTCTCCGTTTTTTCTGTATGCATATTGTTTATTTCTGTATTCGAGTTTGCTCCTAAATGACTCTATCTGTCCTCAAATGCAATTCCTCTTTCATTGTACGTGCTACCATATTCCTGGCTGGACAAAGGTCTTAGAAGATCCCAATTTTTCCTTTACAGTTTTAGCTGTGAGTACAGAAGAATTTGAGAGGCATTAAAGGGTATAAAAGAATAATTTTATTTTCAGAGGAAAATAACAGATATATCCCAATTATGTCCTCAAGCATAGCCAAATTGGTTTTATATTTGGGGCAGTACTAGCAAAAATCTTATCAAATGGCTATGTGATTTCACAGGAGAAAGCAACAATTTTACTAAAATTATTCACATGTCCTCCAGCTTGTCAGAGGAGTTACAAAAGATGCAAATTTGTTAAATGAAGATATGAAGCAATTCTCTCAGTATGATAGATGTTAATGTATCAGTATGTACAGTCGTTAGGATCTCTCCTGTCCACATATAAGACACACCCTGTTTCAGGAGAGTCTTTGTGCAAAGTATATAAAGTAAAGCTGCCTCCTTGCCCACCATGGCTCTTACGTAGGCCTGACTTTTATAGTCTCCAATGTGCCTAATCTTTTCTAAATTCCTTTTCACCATTAAAACTCACCTGCCCTAAGTCTTCCTCTCTTAAGGTCTGATAGAGAATTACGGCTTTACCCCTCATACTGTAGCACTCATATCTCTTGGAAATTCTGCAGATTTTGTCAGAAAACACTAGAGCTCAGTAAGAGTGTATGTCTTTGAGCCTTTCCTTTCTCTAAACTTTCAAAGATGGACACTCTTCATCACAAACATAACCTTATTTATAGATTCAGTGTGGTTATAATAAAGCATCAAAGGCGTGGGAGCTACTTATTGCACTTCTAAAGTGACTTTCCAAACCCATCCCTGATCCACTTGCAGAAGACTTCCTCACATAACTTTCAGAAGGAAATCTATTTCTTTTACTTAGAGAAAGGCTTCACTATGACCTTGCTTTCCAACACCAATCCTCCATGAACTAACAATTTGGAGTCTGTTAGGAATGACGTTTAAGTATGGGGTATGGCCAAGAAACTATTTAAGGTTAATATGCATTTGTCACTAATGAGGAGACTAAAATATCAACAGTAGTTTGAACTCGATAACCTTTAAGATACTTTACAAATGTGAGTATCTATTTATAATTCTAAAATGCTCTTTTTTTCACAAGCATAAATTCTTTTCTGGTAATTTCATATATCACACCAGATAAGGCCTTATAGTAACTAACTCATAATCTGGCACAATCTCATTTTGAGGAAAAAACAATTGAATGCATAAAGTCCCACAGCTGGTAACTCAACCCAGATCTATTTTTGGCACATATACTTGACATAAATGTATTGCACCTGCATTTCACTCCTCCTTTCTGAGATGCATCTTTTTTTCTTCTGAAATATATTTTCTAGTGTTTGTTTGTTGGTTTAGTAAGGGTCTGCCTGTGAGTGATAAAAATTCTTAGTGCTAATATAAAAAGGTCTTCATTATACCTTTATCAAGTGATAATTTCATTGGGCTTAAATTCTTAATTAAAATTTATTTTCCCTGAGAACTTAGAAGATAAAGTTATATTGTCTTTTATGATGTAAAGTCTGCCATCAATATAAAGGACACCTTCTTTTTAGTATTATTATTTTTTTCCATAAGTTATTGGGGTGGTATTTGGTATATACAGGTGGTATTGGTTACATGAGTAAGTTCTTTAGTGGTGATTTGTGAGATTTTGTTACACCCATCACCCAAGCAGCAGTATACACTGCAACATATTTGTAGTTGTTTATTCCTCTCATCCCTCCCACTCTTCCCTCCAAGTCCCCAAAGTCCATTGTATCATTCTTATGCCTTTGCCTCCTCATAGCTTAGCTCCCACACATCAGTGA
Source organism: Theropithecus gelada (assembly GCF_003255815.1). Lineage (NCBI taxonomy): Eukaryota > Metazoa > Chordata > Mammalia > Primates > Cercopithecidae > Theropithecus > Theropithecus gelada. The sequence continues at coordinate 141,295,175 of NC_037672.1, forward strand.
GAACATACGATGTTTGGTTTTTCATTCCTGAGTTACTTCACTTAGAATAATAGTCTCCAATCTCATCCAGGTCACTGTGAATGCTGTTAATTCATTCCTTTTTATGGCCATATAGTATTCCATCACATATATATATATATGTTTCTTTTTCTTTTTCTTTTGAGACGGAGTCTTGCTCCGTCGCCCAGGCTGGAATGTAGTGGTACCATCTCGCTCACTGTAACCTCCGCCTCCTGGGTTCAACCAATTCTCCTGCGTCAGCCTTCTGAGTAGCTGGGATTAAAGGTGCCCACCACCACACCGGGCTAATTTTTCTATTTTTAGCAGAGATGGGGTTTCACCATATTGGTTAGGCTAGTTTTGAACTCTTGACTTTGTGATCCACCCACCTCGGCCTCCCAAAGTGCTGGGTTTACAGGTGTGAGACACGGTGCCTGCCCATACCAATTTCTTTGTCCACTCATTGATTGATAGGCAATTGGGCTGGTTCCATGATTTTGTAATTGTGAATTGTGCTGCTATAAAAGTGCATGTGCAAGTACCTTTTTTGAATAACGACTTCTTTTCCCCTGGGTAGATACCCAGTAATGGAATTGCTGGATAAAATTGTAGTTCTATTTTTAGTTCCTTAAGGAATCTCCATACTGTTTTTCACAGTGGCTCTACTAGTTTGTATTTCCATCAGCAGTGTGGAAGTGTTCCCTGTTCACTGCATCCACACCAACATCACTGTGTTTTGATTTTTTGATTGTGGCCATTCTTGCAGGAGCAAGGTGGTATCACATTGTGGTTCTGATTTGCATTTCCCTGACCATTAGTAATGTTGAGCATTTTTTCATATGCTTGTTGGCCATTTGTATTTCTTCTTTGGAGAATTGTCTATTCATGTCCTTAGCCCACTTTTTAATGGAATTGTTTGTTTTTTGCTTACTGATTTGTTTAAGTTTGTTGTAGATTCTGGATATTAGTCCTTTGTCACATGTATACATTGTGAAGATTTTCTCCCACTCTGTTGGTTGTCCACTTACCCTGCTGACTGTTCCTTTTGCTGTGCTAAAGCTCTTTAGTTTAATTAGGTCCCAGCTACTTATCTTTGCTTTTATTGCATTTGCTTTTGTGTTCTTGGTCATGAAATCCTGGCGTAAGCCAATATCTAGAGGGTTTGTCCAATGTTATCTTCTAGAATTTTTATAGTTTCAGGCCTTAGGTTTAAGTCCTTATTCCATCTTGGGTTGACTTTTGTATAAAGTGAGAGATGAGGATACAGTTTCATTCTCCTACATGTGGCTAGCCAATTACCCCAGCACCATTTGTTGAAAAGGGTGTCCTTTCCCCATTTTATGTTTTGGGTTTTTTTTCTTTGTCGAAGATCAGTTGGCTGTATTTGTGTTTATTTCTGGGTTCTCTGTTCTATTCCACTGGTCTTTGTGTCTATTTTTATACCAGTACCATACTATTTTGTTGACTATGACCTTATAGTATAGTTTGAAATTAGGTAGTTCCAGATTTGTTCTTTTTGCTTAGTCTTGCTTTGGCTATACAGGCTCTTTTTTGGTTCCATATCAATTTTAGAGTTGTTTTTTCTAATTCTGTGAAGAATGACGGTGGTATCTTGATGGGAATTGCACTGAATTTGTAGATTGCTTTTGGCAGCATGGTCATTTTCACAATATCGATTCTACCCATTCACGAGAATGAGATGTGTTTCCATTTATTCGTGTCATCTATTATTTCTTTTAGTAGAGTTTTGTAGTTTTCCTTGTAAGGGTGTTTCGACTCATTGGTTAGGTATATTTCTAAGTATTGTATTTTATTTTTTTGTAGCTATTGTAAAAGGGGTTGAGTTCTTGATTTGATTCTCTGCTTGGTCACTGTTGGTGTATAGAAGAGCTACTGATTTGTTACATTAATCTTGTATCCGGAAACTTTGCTGAATTCTTTTATCGGTTCTAGAAGTTTCTGGAGGAGAACTTAATGACAGTTTGACTTGGGGCTTTACCTATTTGGATGCTCTTTATTTCTTTCTCTTGTCTGATTGCTCTGGCTAGGAGTTCCAGCACTGTGTGGAAGAGGAGTGGTGAGAATGGGCATCCTTCTCTTGTTCCAGTCTTCAGAAGGAATGCTTTCAACTTATCCTGGTTATTATGTTGGCTGTGAATTTGTCACAGATGGATTTTATTATATTGAGTTACGTCCTTTGTATGCCAATTTTGCTGAGAATTTTAAACATAAAGGGATGCTGGATTTTTGTCTAATGCTTTTTCTGCATCTACTGAGATGATCATGTGATTTTTGTTTTAAATTCTGTTTATGTGGGGTCACATTTATTGTCTTGCATATGTTAAACCATCCCTGGTATAAAACCAACTCAATCATGGTGGATTATCTTTTTGATATGTTGTTGGATTCAGTTAGCTACTATTTTGTTAAGGATTTTAGCATCTATGTTCGTCAAGGATATCCGTTTTCTTTTTTGGTATGTCCTTTCCTGGTTTTTGTATTACAGTGATGCTGGTTTCATAGAATGAATTAGGGAGGGTTCCTTCTTTCTGCATCTTGTGAAATAGTGTCAAAAGGATTGGTACCAATCCTTCTTTGAATGTCTTGTAGAATTCTGCTGTGAATCTGTCTGGTCCTGGACTTCTTTTGTTGGTAATTTTTTAATTATCATAATTATTATTTCAATCTTGCTACTTGTTATTGGTTGGTTCAGGGTAGATAGCCTGAATTGGATGATTCCTCCTGATTTAAGCTAGGAGGTTTGTATTTTTCCAGGAATTTATCCATCTCTTCTAGGTTTTCTAGTTTATGTGTGTAAAGGTGTTCATAGTGAATCAGGAGTTTTTTCCTGCCAATGGGTTCATGGTCTCACTAACTTTGAAGAATGAAGCTGCAGACCTTCACAGTGAGTGTTACAGCTCCAAAAGAGTCCACCAGGAGAGTGAGCAGCAGCACAGTTTATTGAACAAAGCCAGAGGAAAGCTTCCACGTGGTGGAAGGGGATCTGGAAGGGTTGCCATTGCTGGCTTGGGTGATTAGGGTTATATCCCTGTGTTACCTCCTCCCCTTTCTTTCTTTTTGTCCATTGAGAGTGGTTCTTTTTTCAATCCTCCCTTTGAGTGGTTAATTTTGAATCCTTCACTCAATTGGTTAAAAACTCAAAACCCTGAGTCACAGGGGTCTTTTGCAAACGTCCCTGAACTGGCCCAGGAAGTCCTGCCAACTCCACCCCTCAGTAGTAGCCTTGAATGATCTTTTGTATTTCAGTGGTAGTAGTTGTAATATCTCCTGTTTCATTTCTCAGTGAGGTTATTTAGATTTTCTCTCTTCTTTTCTTGGTTAATCTTGCTAATAATCTATCAATTTTATTTATCTTTTCAAATAACCAGCTTTTCTCATTTATCTTCTGAATTTTTGTTGCTGTTGTTATTTGTTTCAATTTAATTTAGCTCTGCTCTGATCTTGGTTATTTCCTTTCTTCTGCTGGGTTTGGGTTTCATTTCTTCTTGTTTGTCTATCTCCTTTGGTGTGACCTTAAAATGTCATTCTGTGGTCTTTCAGTCTTCTTGATGTAGGCATTTAAGGCTATGAACTTTCCTTTTAGCACCATCTTTGATGTATCCCAGAGGTTTTGAAAGGTTGTGTCATTATTGTTGTTTAGCTCAAATAATTTTCAAATTTACATCTTGATTTTGTTCTTGACCCAATGCTCATTCAGGAACAGGTTATTTAATTTCCATTTATTTGTGTCCTTTTGGACTTGATTTCCAGTTTTATTCCACTGTGATCTGAGAGAGAGCTTGATATAATTTTAATGTTCTTAAATTTATTGAGGCTCATTTTATGACCTATCATATGGTCTATCTTGGAGAAAGTTCCATGCGCTGTTGAATACAATGTGTATTCTGTAGTTGCTGGATGAAATGTTCTGTATTTATCTGTTAAGTCCACTTATTCCAAGGTATAGTTTAAATCCATTCTTTCTTTGTTGATTTTTGGTCTTGATGTGTCTGGTGCTGTCAGTGGAATATTGAAGTCCCCGACTATTACTGTGTTGCTGTCTGTCTCATTTCTTAGGTCTATTAGTAATTGTTTTATAAATTTGGGAGCTCCAGTATTAGGTGCATATGTTTTGAATTGTGATATTTTTCCTGTTGGACAAGGTCTTTTACCATTACATGATGTTCCACTTTGTCTCGTTTAACTGCTGTTGTTTTAAAGTTTGTTTTGTCTGATATAAGAATAGCTATCCCTGCTTGCTATTGGTGTCCATTTGCATGAAATGCCTTTTTTCACCACTTTAAGTTTATGTGAGTCCTTATTTGTGAAGTGAGTCTCCTGAAGGCAGCAGATAGTTGGTTGGTGAGTTCTTATTCATTCTGTGGTTCTTTATCTTTTAATTGGAGCATTTAAGCCATTTACATTCAATGTTAGTATTGAAATGAGGGTACCCTTGCTTCTCCATCATGCTCTATATTGCCTGTGTACTTTCCTTTTTTTTTTTTTTGGCTTTTAACTTATATTTTTGTTTTATAGGTCCTGTGTGATTTATGCTTTAAAGAGGTTCTGTTTTGATGTGTTTCCAGGATTTGTTTCAAGATTAACAGCTTCTTTTAGCAGTTCTTGTAGTGGTGGCTTGGTAATGGCAAATTCTCTCAGGATTTGTTTGTCTGAGAAAGACTGTATCTCTCCTTCATATATGATGCTTAGTTTTGCTGGATACAAAATATTTGGCTGATAATTGTTTTTGTTTGAGGAGGCTGAGGATAGGCCCTCAACCCCTTCTAGCTTGTAGGGTTTCTGCTGAGAAATCTGCTGTTAATCTGGTGGGTTTTCCTTTATAGGTTACCCAGTGCTTCTGTCTCACAGCTCTTAAGATTCTTTCCTTTGTCTTAACTTTGGATAACCTGATAACAATGTGCCTAGGCAAAGATCTTTTGGCGATGAATTTCCTGGATGTTCTTTGTGCTTCTTGTGTTTGGATATCTATGTCTCTAGCAAGACTCAGGAAGTTTTCCTCAATTTTATTCCTCCAAATATGTTTTTCAAGCTTTTAGAATTCTCTTCTTCCTCAGGAACACCAATTATTCTTAGATTTGGTTGTTTCACATAATCCCACACTTCTTGGGGGCTTTGTTCATATCTTCTTATTCTTTTTCCTTTGTCTTTGTTGGATTAATTCAAAGACCTTGTCTTCGAGCTCTGAATTTCTTTCTTCTACTTGTTCAGTTCTATTACTGAGACTTTCCAGAGCATTTCACGTTTCTAAAAGTGTGTCCAAAGTATCCTGAAATTTTTATTGTCTTTTCTTTAAGCTACCTATTTCCTTGAATATTTCTTCCTTTACTTCTTGTATCATTTTTTGGATTTCCTTACATTGGGCTTCACCTTTCTCTGGTCCCTCCCTGGTTAGCTGAATAACTAACCTCCTGAATTCTTTTTCAGGTAAATCAGGGATTTCTTCTTGGTTTGGATCCATTGCCGATGAACTAGTGTTATTTTGGGGGGATGTTGAAGAGCCTTGTTTTGTCATATTACCAGGGTTGGTTTTCTGGTTCTTCTAATTTGGGTAGTCTCTATCAGAGGGAAGGTCTAGGGCTGAAGGCTGTTGTTCAGATTTATTTGTCCCACAGGGTGTTCCTTTGATGTTGTAGTTTCCTCCTTTTCCTATGTATGTGGCTTCCTGTAAGCTGAGCTGTAGTGATTGTTGTCTCTCTTCTGGGTCTAGCCACCCAGTCAGTCTACCCAGCTTCAGGCTGGTACAGAGGTTGTCTGCACAGAGTCCTGTGATGTGACCCATCTCTTGGTCTCTCATCCTTGGATACCCACACCTGTTCTGGTGGAGATGGTGGGGGAGGGGTGCAATGGACTCTGTAGGGTTCTTATCTTTGGTTGTATAATGCTCTATTATTGAGCAGTTGGCCTCCTGCCAGGAGGTGATACTTTCCAAAGAGCATCAGCTGTGATAGTATGGGAAGGAACTGGTGGTGGGCAGGCCCTAGAACTACCAAGATTATGTGCCTTTTGTCTTCAGTTATCAGTGTGGGTAGTTAAGGACCATCGGGTGGGGGCAGGGCTAGGCATGTCTGAGGTCACACTCTCCTTGCGTGGGTCTTGCTGCAGCTGCCTTGGGGGATGACAGTGAGATTCCCAGGTCACTGGAGTTGTGTACCTAGGAGGATTATGGCTGCTTCTGCTGAGTCATGCAGGTTGTCAGGGAAGTGAGGCAAAGCCAGCAGTCACAGGCCTCACCCAGCTCCTATGCAAACTGAAGGGCCAGTCTCACTCCCACCATGCCCCACCAACAGCCCTGAGTCCGTTTCTACATGGAGAGCAAGATGGGCTAAAAAGCCTGCCCCAGGCTATCTGTCTCCCAGCTGTGAAAGAAAAGAGCTTGCTTTTTCACCCACCTGTGGAGTCTGTGCACCCTATTTGTGCCCTTCCCAAGTTCTGGCCAGGAGGCTTCTCATCCCATTCAAATTGTTCAAAGTTCAGCTAGTGATTTTCTTCTCCCTATTGAGTTTTACTCTCTGCCACCCTAGCTGCCCTCTGGATGTATCCTTGTGGTGCCAGGCAGGAATGGCCTGCTAGGGAACCCAGTGAGCTTCCAGGGCCTTTCTGCTGCTTCTTCTACCCCTGTATTTCACTAGGCTCCCCAAATTGACTCAGCTCCAGGTAAAGTTGGAGACTTTTCCTGCTAACAGAACTTCAGCTTCTCCAGTGGGAGTGTTTGTTCAGGAGAGTAGGGTCTCCCTTTCCCAATTCCACAGTTGGGGTACTCACAGTATTTGGTATATCTCCCAAGTCTTGCAGGAGCAGTCTGCTTCCTTCAGAGGGTCTGTGATCCTCTCAGGATTTCTGGTTTGTTCTTGCAGCTGATCAGGAGCTAAAATTCACAATGCAAGCCTCCACATGCTCCTCTGTGTGGAGCTGCAATGTAGTCCTGCCTCCCATCCACCATGATGATCTCTCTCCTCCCTAGCACCTTTTTTGTAGGTGATTTACCTTTTCTCTGTTTTTATTTATTTATTTTTTTCCAACTCTGTATCATGCTTACTCATTATCTCTTTGAATATTGCCTTCTCAGATTCTCTGCATTCTCTACCCTTCTGAAATTCTTTCTAAACATAACTTGGATTTAATCATTCTGTTATTCATGTTTATTAGCACCTCTTTCACATTCTCCATATTTTTGTTTCTCTGTGCTATTTAGTTTTTTTATATAATTTCCTAAGACCTATCATCTAGTTCACTAATTCTCTCTTCAGCTATGTCTAATCTACTTCTTTACTCATTTTATGTTTTCAACTTCAGTGACTACACACCTTTGTAAAAAATTTTCTAAATGTTCAGCTTGGTTCTATTTCAAATCTGTCTTTTTGTTTTTCATACAGACTAATTATTCCATCCTTGTTTCTATTTAATTTTTACCTTTACCATAATTTAAGCAAACTTAGTACATAATTGTTTATTGGGGGAACCCACCCCTAATATTTCAACATTGGTTCTTTCTATTTTCCATAAGTGTCGGCCTCCTGACAAATAAAGAGAAAGAGTATAAAAAGAGGATTTTTACAGCTGTACCACCGGGGGTGACATCACGTATCGGTAGGACCATGATGCCCACCTGAGCCTCAAATCAGCAAGTTTTTTATTAAGGGTTTCAAAAGGGGAGGCAGTGTAAGAACAGAGAGGAGGTCACATGCTTCAAAGGGCAAAAAGGAGAACTATTGATAAGGGTCTATGTTCAGCAGTGCACGTATTGTCTTGATAAACATCTTAAACAACAGAACCCAGCCTGCCCACAAATTTACCAGGGCAGAGTTTTTTCCCCACCCTGGTAAGCCTGAGGTACTGTAGGAGACCAGGGCATATCTCAGTCCTTATCTCAATTGCATAACACAGACACTCCCAGAGCAGCTGTTTATAGACCTCCCCCCAGGAATGCATTCCTTTCCCAGGGTATTAATATTAATATTCCTTGCTAGGAAAATAATTTAACAATATCTCTCCATTTATAGGCTCTCTGCAAGAAGAAAAATATGGCTGTTTTTGTCCGACCCCACAGGCAGTCAGACTTTATGGTTGTCTTCCCTTGTTCCCTAAAAATCACTGTTATTCTGTTCTTTTTCAAGGTGCACTGATTTCATATTGTTCAAACCCACATGTTTTACAATCACTTTGTACAGTTAACACAACTATCACAGTGGTCCTGAGGTGACGTACATCCTCAGCTTACAAGATAACAGGATTAAGACATTGAAGTAAAGACAGGCGTAAGAAATTGTAAAAGTATTATTTGAGAACTGATAAACGTCCATGAAATCTTCACAATTTATATTCCTCTGCCACAGCTCCAGCCAGTCCCTCCGTTCGGGGTCCCTGACTTCCCACAACAATTGTTTACAGATTATTCTATACCATTAGTTCTTGTGGGACTATCTTGTCTATTGAATGTGTTAATTTTCCTTCATTGTTATTAACATCTTACTGTGATTGATACATTTTTATTGTGAGCTGTCTCTCTCGCTTTCTCTCTGTCTCTCTGTCTATCATCTCTATCTCTATCTCTATCTCTTTTTTCCAAATCTGTGAAAGTCCCACACTCTGGGTTGTGTGAATGGCCCTAGAAATTGTTTTCAAGATTGTTTTACCCTATCTGGTAATTTCATATTTTACATTAATTTCTTATGTATTCTATTTTATATTATTTCTTTTTAAGTACATATTTTATACTATTTTTTGTCTTGAGACTCAACTCAATTATGACAGTATTATTTCAAGTCCCTAAGCCTGACCAGGGGTTGCCCTTTGGTTTCTTATAGGTTTTTTTTTTTTTTTTTCCTTATCCACATTCTCAGATGGATGCCTACATTGTTGAATTCCTGGGAAGTGGGAAAACTTTCCTTCCAGGTTCAATGCCTGGAAAGTTTTTGGTTTTGTGCAACAAGCTTAATTCCAGTTCCCTACATCTCTTGGGCTTAAGAACACATCAATCATTCCCTTAAGATTGTGAAAACCCACAGTATCCAGTGTATAGGGCTGAAATTCTCATTAGAAATTTGAATTTTTCTTGTTGGTACCAGGGGATTTATTCATTTATTTCAACTTTATTTTACTGTTACATTTCGTTAAGTTTTTTAATGTGATTGAGCAATATGTGGTCATCCATGTATGTGATCCTACAACAACATTTAAAAGAGATTTTCAGCAGATTGTTTCCATACCTTTTCTCATTCTATTTTAATTTTGATGCTGAGATAATTTGTTGATGCTGAATGTCCCAGAATCTAAGAAAATGAAGAGACTTTAATTACCAACTGGCTCAATAATCTTTTTAGTTCTTTTAACATTGATTCTTAAACATCAGTAATATAACATCTTAGAAAACAGTATATTCCATCTTTAACTGTAGTTTTCTCCATGAGAGATCAAAACTTTGTGAAGTCATGTTGTCTAGGTCAAATCTTGAAAGGCAAATCTCTCCCCAGGCCAAAAAAAGGGTATTTTTGGCATAGAGAGGAAGATGAGTACAGATATGAACATGAAAGTGTACAGCAAAATCAGAGAATTGAAAGTAGTTCTGTAGGACAAAATTATAAGATATGTTTGAGAATAGAAAGAGGTAAAAGTCTTGAGAAGTAAAGACAGGGAGGTTAGTAAAAGGCCAGATCCTGGTGGTTCTTTATACCATGCTAAGAAATTTGTACTCTTTTTCCTATGGGAAATGGTAAATAATTATAGAGTTTTAAGCTTATTAGCTTTGTGCATTAGTTTGCCTTAAAGACCATAATGGGGAACAATAAGAAAGACATAAAGCTGGAAGCAGAAAAGTAATTAGGAATTCATTGCAGATTAGGAGAAACCAAAGGGGGAATACTGGAAATGAAGAAGCAATAGACAAATACAACAGATATTAATGAGCAAGAATTGTTTGGATTTTGTCATTGCTTGAGCAACACCATCTACCATGAGTTGAAACAGAGAAACAGATTTGAAGATATAATAATTAGTGCACTTAGATATATTGATTTTGAGACACCTATAGGTCTCATGAAACATACATGATGAGAGATCTCAAAAAAAAAAATCTAGCTTAAGAATATGGATCTTGATAAAGTCAGGAAGTTCTTTACTGAATTAAAATCTTTCATGTAGCTTTTGCTGAAGAAGAGAATGAGAGAAGGAATCAACTTCTTCAATGATTCCTTAAAGGGCATTAATTCATTGATTCATTCACTCAGTATTTATTTAGTACCTACTCTGTTTTGGGCCCTTCACTATTCACTGGAGATCTCACAGTGCTTTGGAAAAACATGGTTCGTGCCACTTTCCTACCCTTAGTGGAGCTTATATTCAAATGGTAGAGAAATAATAGAGCAGTGAACAAATAAATAAACCAAAAATAGGGATCAAGATAAAAAAATCCATAGAGTAAGTAACAAGGAGTTATTTATAAAGAAAAAGAGTCTAAGGACTAATTTAGATATAGTAATTATGAAAGACCTCTCTTTAGAATTTCCATTAAAGCTAAGAGACCTGAAAAATAGAAGAGGCCAAAGAGAAGGCCAGGAATTTTCAGGCAGAGGGAATGGTAAGTACAAATACCTTGAGGAAAGAAATAAATTGGTGTAGTCTAAAGATAGTGGTAGTCCAGTCAGTCTGGAATATATATAAGACAATGGTAGAGAAATTGGGTAGAAAAAAAAAGAGCACGTAAGAAAAGATTCATAGATGCTTTATCATTCTAGAGTTTATAGCAGAAATAAATTCCACAATCATAAATATTAAGTGTATGCATTAGAAATTTCTCTATTCCTGATTTTATTTTTATTCTCAAGGGTTCATTTCCTTTGATGGTACGACATTTAATCTTGACAGTTCAAACCAAACCTTGTCAACTGAATTTTTCTCTGGTAATAATCCACATTATTGAGTAAGTGGAGTAGGTGGAGGTGAGGAGGAAAGTATATATGCATGTATGAGTGTGTGTGTTTGTGCATATAAATAGTAATTATATATACCCCCAACTTGCCTGCTGTGACTTTGGCTTATTTCTTTGTCCTGGGGTCTAATCTGGCTTGGTATTATTCCAAAGTTTTACATTTTAATGAAGTATTATAAATCATAATTTTGTAAAAATAATATGAAATTAGTTTGGCAGAACTGCCCTTTGTACTTGTAGCTTCTACCTTGGTCTCCCACTTGTGACACATGTGCAATGAACAGAGTTCTCACTTTACATTTGACAAATCTGAAAGATGACCAGTAACAACCTGCTTCTGTTTTATTAACCTTTCCCAGACTGAAGGAAACTAACATATCCCTCTTAGTGTGTGAGGCACTTACCACAAAATGAAATGCACCAAGTCATGAGCAATTAGGGAAGGTAAGCTCATTTATATCTCAAGTGGTAGTAGGGAAAGTATTTGCCCCTGCTGGTCACATGGTGTAACAGCCAGTTGACCAGCTGTTACGCACACAGCCCCTCAGCTCAAGGCATTGGAAGCAGAATGGAAAGTGTGAAAAAGTGTATACATTGAGTATCATGTAATATGTGCAAAAAATAGAGGTTGAGCATTCTTGCTATAGAATATGAAGAACATTCTGATTGCTCTTGCCATGGTAGTTTTGCTATTTATTGTACATTGTAAATCTAAAGCAAATTATTTAATGTATTATTTGGTACATTGTCCAAGAAACAGATACCACACCAGTTATCTGAAGAGGTATTTAAATATAAACACTTGCTAACTAGATGTATATAGTTAACCAGGTTATTGAAAAGGTTAAAAAAAAACAACAACCCTATAAGATAACATAGAGGTAGCTACCTCAGAAAGTAGAGAAAATAGTTACCTAACCTAAGACTGAAGGAACAAAGGGAAATAGTTGGAACTGTTAAAACTTAGAAACATAGGAGAGGCCCCAATGCAATGAAACTCAAATTTCTGAGAAGGAGGGCCTTCTCAGCTGGTGATGGTCAATAACACTCAGTTTATTAGAAGTTCGGGTCATAGGGTTCTTGATGTATTTACCTAGAGCAGAGAGCATGGATTTTCTTCCAAACTCAGAGATTTGTGATGTGATTCTTCCAGAGCCTTCACATAGCCTCCTTATTTGCCATAACACAATCTAGATATCAGAGGTGCTGAATTATGAGGCTCAAGTGGTAAAGCAGCTTGCATTTAGGTGTGGACTTGCTGCAGCTGCTTCTCTTGCTCTGGTTTCTACTTAGAACTGTTCGTGTTATAAATTACTTGGCTAATTAGTCAGAATCTCACACTTAAATATGGTGTATGTTGACTTCAACATTTAAAAAATCCAACCATGTATTGTCCCCCACTTTTAGCAGAAGATGCCACAAGAGAAAACAAATTATCTTTCTATGGGAAGAGCATATCTAGACATGTTTCAGACTCCTGGACCTCCTCAAATTTCTCTGAGGAAACAGCTTTCTTTGAAAGCTGTTTAACTTTCTTAGAGTTGATCCTCCATCCTTTGTATTACATATGTGTAACTAAGGCATCTAAGTAACTTTTTACTTCCTTCTCATTAGATGAATTCAGAATAATGGCATCACTGTATTGGGCCAGTGGGCTGTTCTGTGGAATGTAAAGATGATCAAGATCCATGCAGAGTAAAGTATTGTAGATAATAAAATGTTGATCCAGCCCTGTGGTAAGTAAGGGCATGAAGAGATACTGTTAGATATGTCAGGTAAAAGAAAACTGTCTCTTGAGTTCTTGTACATTGGCATAGAGAAAAGAGCATTTCCTAAGAAATAGCTTCATATCAAGTGCCAGAGACTGTATTGATTTGTTCCAGTAAATACATTAAATCTGAAGCATAACTACAATTGGTGTGATCAACTAATTAAGTTTGCAATAATCCACAAACATCCTCTAAGATTTATCTGCCTTGTTCTCAGAAAAGATGAGCAAGTAAAATGGGACTATGATAGATATCACCACCATGGATCTTTTGGGTCTTAGGTGCTAGCATTCATCATTGCACCCAGGGATGTGATAGTACTCTTGATTTACTGCCCTGGTAGGGAGAAGAAGTTCAAGACCCTCCACTTGGTTCTTCCTAAGTCAGGGGGCTAATGTAGGAGTTCTATCAGTTGTCAAGTGTATGTATTCCAGCCACAGGGTGGCTTTGTGGACCTATTAGATCCACTGTGATTCACACTTAGGCTAAGACTACTTTTAGTCATTTGATCACCATAAACTCCCATTGTAATTAATGAACTAGAGTGGTATTTTGAATTTTAAGAAATAACCATTATTTCAAAGTTGGTATATAATAATCAATGAAGGATATATATTTTTCCTTTTCAACCGCACTAGTAAATAGCTGAAGGTTCCTTAGAAGGTAACTTACAGTATATAATTGTAGCAATGTTGCAGGTTCCTTGCTCAAAGAAATAAGCTTTCTCATCAAGGAGAAACACATGGGTTTGTATGCTGGCATAGGTCTAGAAACTGGGAAGAGGTCGTTGAGTCTCCATTGTAATGACTGAAGTTAGATTTTGGTTACTAGATCTGGAGTCTTCCCTGTTACATACATGAAGAAATATTTTAGAAGGCTACAAATATATGTATATATTTGTATTCTTAGAGAAACTGTGACAAATTAGTTAATTCCAAAGATTCCTGTAGTAAAAACATTTTCCTTACACTACAACCCTCATTGCCTTTATTGTAAATATACCCACTTTGTCTTTGGCTTTTAAGTGCTCTTGACCTCTGCCACCCTTGGATTGAAATCAGGGTGCCCATTTTGATGGCAGCATCCCCAGTATCATATCTAAACAACAGAGAACAGATACCAGACATCTTTTCAAGGGTGCAGGTGCTTTCCTCAGTAATTATTTTTCTCAAAGCATTAGTGAAAGAGGCATTCACTGGGCCTTTTTATAGGATAGAATTGAGAAGTAGAAGTGCAGATTGCACATAATGATTCCACTCTAAAATTTTAATCTCCCGACACCCTTGAATTTCTTCATCTACATTAGGCCAGAGGAGTTCTGGCATGGGCCACTATTGGGTCTAAAGTTTAGTTAACGAAGAGCCAAGAGGGCCCACTAGATGGAACCAAGAAGAGCTCCTCTCACTGAGAGAGGTCAGACTATCAAATAGACTGGTACACTCCAAACAGATCTTTGGAAAGAAGGCATTGAGAGTGGACGGAAGGAGGACATAGACCCCAGGCTGTAAGAAGAGGAAGCTTGGAACCCTGCACATGGTTGTCAAGTACCAGGACTCATTCCTGGTCCCAAGTGCCTCCTAGGGAAGGGGTGAATAAAATGGGCATGGAGTGGTCTGCTCTTGCCAGGAACCTCCGGGATCCTAGCTGCAGAAGACGCCATGACTCCCACAAACATTTGAGCTGGCAGGGAAATTTGTCCTGACAGTTGACAGAGACAGAACTCTAGCCTGTGCAGAGCCCAGAGGGTTTGGTGCAGGAATGGTTGCAGTGGAGTATGGCCATGGACACCCATCCCCAAAGTCTCGCTATGCTTCTTTGGGTACTTTTAGCCTTTGTTAGCTGCCAGACCCAGACAGATAGGGCTAACTGATCTGAGCACCTCCCTGTCTGTCAGCCTCTCCCAGGGTCCCTTCCTGGCTGCACCCACTTGCAGCTCAGCCTCAGCTGTTCAGCTGAAGTACTTGCTTCAGGCCTCCTCCATAGCTCTTTTACCAGCAGACCCTGCCTATCTACCAGAGTGCTTTTGCAGACAGACCCCGCCAGTGCACACCTGTTGCAGATTTTTCCCACCAGTGCACACTCATCTAGAGCCTCACCCCTGTCACCCTGCCACCATGCACATGCATGGGGACCCCTGCCATCCCACTGGAACACTTCTGTCAGCAGCCACCAGCCAAATTGTTGTTGCCAGTGGATTGTGAACACCTAGTCCCCTCCAGTGCAGCAAATGCTTAACCTTGAGAAGCTAGAAAACAAAGCTGATGACCTAGTCCCAGCCCCCTAGGTTAAGAGCACACATCTAGGAGTGCTGAGCTGTGCTTTGGCCCCCTGAAAGCATCCAGAAATGAAGCCAATAGACTAAACCCAACTTATACCACAGTCAAACCCTCAAGGGCATCAAAGAATATAAAGGCAAAAAGCCTCATCCAAGGCAGCAGCTTCAAAGATTAAAGAACATCACACAGATGAGAAAAAATCAGCACAAGAACTCAGACAAGTCTAAAAGCCAGAGGTTATTCTTACCTCCAAATAACCACACTAGCTCCCCAGCAATAGTTCTTAACCACAATGAAATGGCTGAAAAAAGACACAGAATTACGAATCTGGATGGCAAGGAAGCTCATGAAGATACAAGAGATTGTTGAAACTCAATCCAAAGAAAACAGTAAAATGGTTCAAGAGCTGAAAGACAACATAACCATTTTAAGAAAGAGCCAAATTCACTTCTGGAAATGAAAATTTACTACAGGAATTTCACAATGAAATTGGAAGCACTAATAACAGAATAGACCAAGCTAAGGAAAGAATCTCAGAGCTCAGCCACCACTCCTTCAAACCAATGCAGGCAGACAAAAATAAACACAAAAGAATTTTAAAAATAATGAGCAAAACCTCCATAAAATATAGGATTATGTAAAGAGTCAAAACCTACAACCCATTGGCATTTCTGAAAGGGATGGAGAGAGAGCAACCAACTTGGAAATCATATTTGAGGATATTATACGTGAAAATTTCCCCAACCTCGTTAGAGAGGCTGACCTGAAAATTCGGGAAATCATGAGATACTGTAGAAGATGGCCATCCCCAAGGCACAGTCATCAGATTCTCTGAGGTCAACATGAAAGAGAATATTTTAAAGGCAGCTACAAAGAAGAGGTAGATCATGTACAAAGGGAACCCCACCAGGCTAACAGCAGACCTCACAGCAGAAACCTTGTAAGTCAGAAGAGATTGGGGGACTCTATTCAGCATCCTTAAAGAAAAGAAATTTCAACCAAGAATTTCTTATCCAGCCCAAAGAAGCTTTATAAACAACAGGGAAATAAAATCCTTTTAAGACAAGCAAATGCTGAGGGAATTTGTTACCATCAGACCTACTTTACAAGAGGTCCTTAAGGAGCTGCTAAACAGGAAAACGAAAGAACATTACTTGCCACCACAAAAACCCACTGAAGTACATAGCCCACTGACCCTATAAAGCAAGTATACCATCAAGTCTACATAAAAACTGTAGCTAACAAGACAATAACAGGATCAAATCATCACATATCAATATTAACCTTGAATGTAAATGGCCTAAACACCTCATTAAAAGGCAGGGTGGCAAGTTGGATAAAGCAAGACCTAACTGTATGGTGTCTTTAGGAGACCCATTTCACATGCAATGACACCCATGAGCTCAAAGTAAAGGGATGGAAAAGGATCTATCAAGCAAATGGAAAACAAAAAAGAACAGGAGTTACTATTCTTATTTCACACAAAACAGACTTTAAGCCAGCAATGATCAAAAGGGACAAAGAAGAGCGTTACATAATGATAAAAGATTCAATTCAACCATACTTAACTGTTCTGCATATATATGCACCCAACATTGGAGCACCCAGATTCATCAAACAAGTTCTTATAGACCTACAAAGAGACTCAGATAACCACACAATAATAGTGGGAGATTTTAACAACCCACTAATGGTGTTAGATCACTGAGGCAGGAAACTGCAAAGATATTCAAGACCTAAACTTGACACTTGAGCAAATGGACCTAACAGACATCTATAGAATATTCCACCCAACAGGAACAGAATATACATTCTTCTCATCTGCACAGAGCACATGCTCTATAATTGACCACATGCTCAGCCATAAAACAGTTCTCAACAAATTCAAAAAAGCCAAAATTATACCAATCACACTCTGAACCTACAGCACAAAAATATAAATCAATCCCAAGAAAATCTCTCAACATCATACAATTACATGGAAATCAAACAATCTGATCCTGAATGACCTTTGGATAAAGAATGAAATTAAGGCAGAAATCAAAAAATTATTTGAAACTAACGAAAGCAAAGCTACAATGTACCAGAATCTCTGGGACACAACCAGAGCAATGTTATGAGGAAAGTTATAGCACTAAATACCTATATCAAGTAGATAGGCTGAGATGATGGGTTTTTCTAAATTTGTGATCATGTCATCTGCAGAGACAATTTGACTTCCTCTTTTCCTAATTGAATACCCTTTATTTCTTTCTCTTGCCTGATTGCCCTTGCCAGAACTTCCAATACTATGTTGAATAGGAGTGGTGACAGAGGGCATCCTTGTCTCGTGCTGGTTTTCAAAGGGAATGCTTCCAGTTTTTGCCCATTCAGTATGATATTGGCTGTGGGTTTGTCATAAATAGCTCTTATTATTTTGAGATATGTTCTATTATTACCTAGTTTATTGAGAGTTTTTACCTAATGTAGATGATGGGTTTGTGGGTGCAGCAAACCATCATGTCACATGTATACCTATGTAACAAACGTGTGCATTCTGCACATGTGCCCCAGAACTTAAAGTATAATTTAAAAGAGAAGTTAGAAAGATCTCAGATTAATAACCTGAAAGCACACCTAGAGGAACTGAAGAGACAAGAGCAAATCAACCTCAAAGCTAGCAGAAGAAAAGAAATAACCAACATTAGAGCTGAACTGAACAAAATTGAGAAGCAGAAATGCATAGAAAATACCAATGAAACCAAAAGTTGGTTCTTTGAAAGAGTAAATAAGATTTATAGACTGCCAGCCATATTGACAAAGAGAAAAGAGATGATCCAAATAAACACAATGGGAAATGACAAAGGTGATATTTCTACCAACCCCACAGAAATAATAATAATAAACTCTCGGAGACTATTACAAACACCTCTATGCACACAAACTAGAAAATCTAAAGAGAATGAATAAATTCCTGGAAACAAAAAACCTTCCACAATTGAACCAGCAAGAAATTGAAATCCTGAATAGGCCAATAACATGTTTCAAAACTGTGTTAGTAATAAAAATTTACCAACAGGAAAAGCCCTGGACCAGACTGATTCACAGCTGAATTCTATGAGACATGTAAAGAAAAGTTAGTACTATACAGTTTCCTCCTGAAACTATTCCAAAAGATGGAGACAGAGGAACTCCTTCCCAATTCATTATATGAGGCCAGCATCATCCTGATTCCAAAACTCAGCAGAGACATACACAGAAAAGACACACACATATCTCTGATGAAGGTAGACAGAAAACCCTCAACAGAAGGATTGCTAATTGAATCCAGCAGCACATCAAAAAGCTAATCCACCACAATCAAGTAGGCTTTATTACTGGGATGCAAGGTTTGTTCATATACACAAATTAATAAATGTGATTCATCATGTAAACAAAAACCACATGACCATCTCAATAGGTGCAGAAAAGACTTTTAATAAATTCAATATTCCTTCATGTTAAAAACCCTCAATAAACTGCGCATCCAAGAAACACTTCAAAATAATAAGATTTGTCTATGACAAACACACAGCCAACATTATACTAAATAGACAAAAGCTGGAAGCATTTTCCTTGAGAACTGGAACAAGAGAAAGATTCCCACTCTTTCCACTCTTATTCAACATAGTACTGTAAGTCTTAGAGCAAATCAGGAAAGAGAAAGAAATAAACGGCACCCCAATAGGAAGACAGGAAGTTAAACTATCTCTCTTTGCAGACGATATGATTCTATACCTAAAAAAACCCCGTAGTCTCTTCCCAGAGGCTCGTAGAACCGATAAACAACCTCAGTGAAGTTTTAGGATACAAAATCAGTGTACAAAAATCAGTAACAGTTTTATACACCAATAACGTCCAAACTCAGAGTCAAATCAAGAACACAAATCCATTCACAACAGCCACAGAAAGAATAAAAGACCTAAAAATACAGTCAACCAGGAAGGTGAAAGATCTCTACAATGAGAATAACAAAACATTGCTGAAAGAAATTGGATATGACACAAATGGGAAAACATCCCATGCTCATTGATAGGAAGAATTAATATTGTTAAAAGTGACCATACTACTCAAAGCAATTTACAGATTCAATGCTCTTCCTGTCAAACGATCAAAATAATTTTTCACAGAATTATAAAAACCTAATATAAAATTCATATGGAGCCCAGGGTTGGTGGCTCACACCTGTAATCCCAGCACTTTGGGAGGCTGAGGCAGGTGGATCACTTGAGGTCAGGAGTTCAAGACCAAGCTGGCCAACATGGTAAAACCCCATGTCTACTAAAGAAAGAAAAAGAAAAAAGAAAAAATCAGCCAGGCATGGTCGCATGTACCTGTAGCCCCAGCTACTCAGGAGGCTGAGGAAGAAAATTGCTTGAACCCAGAAGGCAGATGTTGCAGTGAGCTGAGATCACACCATTGCATTCCAGCCTTGGTGACAGAGTGAGACTGTGTAAAAAAAAAAAAAAAAAAAAAAAAAGGGGAGTCCAGATAGCTGTAGCAATCCTAAGAAAAAAAGAACAAAGCTAAAGGTCTCACACTATCTGGCTTCAAACTATACTACAGGGCTATAGTAACCTAAACAGTATGGTTTGGTACAAAACTGGTACAAAAACAGACAAGAAGACCAATGGAACAGGTTAAAGAACCCAGAAATAAACTACTACCTACAACCATCTGATCTTCAACAACATTGACAGGACAGTAACAAGCAATGGAGAAAGGATGCCCTATTCAATAAATGGAGCTGGGATAACTGGCTAGCCATATGCAGAAGATTGAAACTGGACCACACCCTTTCATCATATACAAAAATCAACTCAAGGTGGATTAAAAGCTTAACTGTATGGCTTAAAAGTATAAAAACCCTAGAAGAAAACCTAGGAAATACCCTTCTTGACATTGGCCTTGGCAAATAATTTTTGGCTAAGTCCCCAAAAGCAATTGCAACAAAAACAAAACTTGGCAATGAGACTTAGTTAAACTAAAGAGCTTCTAACACAGCAAAAGAAACCATCAATAGAGTAAACAGACAACACATAGAATGGGAGAAAATATGTGCAAACTATGCATCTGATGAAAGTCTAACATCCAGAAACTGTAAGGAGCTTAAACAAATCAAGAAGCAAAAAACAATCCCATTAAAAAATGGGTAAAGGACATGAAAGAGACAGTTCTCAAAAGAAGACGTACAAGCAGTCAACAAACATATGAAAAAATGTTCAACATTGCTAGTAATTAGAGAAATGCAAATCAAAACCACAATGAGATTCTGTCTTACACCAGTCAGCATGGCTATTAATAAAGAGTTAAAGAATAACAGGTTTTGGTGAATTTGCAAAGAAAAGGGACCACTTTTTCACTGCTAGTGGGAATGTAAATTAGTTCAGCCACTGTGGAAAGCAGTTTTGAGATTTCTCTCAATCCAGCAATCCTGTTATTGGGTATATATCCAAAGGAATATAAATTATTATACCATAAAGACATATGCACTTGTATGTTAATTGCAGCACTATTCACAATAGCAAAGACATGGAATCAACCTGAATTCCTATCAAACGTTGACTGGATAAAGAAAATGTGGTACATATACAGCACGGAATACTATGCAGTCATAAAGAAAATAATGAAATCATGTCCTTTGCAGCAATGTGGATGCAGTGCAGGCCATTATCCTAACTAGTTTAACACAGGAACAAAACTCCAAATACTGCATTCTCTCATTTATAAATGGAGCTAAACATTGGAACATGCATGGACACAAAGAAGGAAATAATAGACACCGGGGACTACTTGAGGGTTGAGGATTGTGGGAGGGTAATGGTGAGGGTTGAAAAACTACCTATCAGGTATTATGCTCACCACCTGGGTAACAAAATAATTTTCTGACCAAGCCCCAGCAACACACCACTTACCCATGTAACAAACCTGAACGTGTACCCCCAAACCTAAAATAAAACTTGAAAAAGAAATCTTTGAAAGTTTAGTCAACTAGACAAATAAATGGCTAGAGCCATTTCCATATGCATTAGCATATCAATGCTTCAATAAGAAAAAACAGAACAAGTAGGAATGAGATTCAAGATATGAGATTTATTATAGAAACCTGACCTTAGTGAATTGTAGAAAAAAATTAGTCTACATGTGACTGTTGCTTCTGCAACTGGTGCTGGTCCTGATGTCAATAGGGAGGAAGTTGGGAAGAAAAGATAAACACTGAAGCAGAGATGAGCAAGAAAAAGTTGGAATCTCTGAGAATGAGTTGCAACCCATGTTGGTTTCTGTGGTAGATACAATAATGGCATCCCTAGACATGTTCACATCTTAACTCCTGGACCCTGTGACTATGTTACATTGCATGGCAAAAGGGAATTAACTCTGCAGGTAGGATTAAGATTGTTTATCAGATATTAAGATTTTATCAGATATTAAGATTGAGAGGTGTGATGAGAAAAAGGCAGGAGAGATGAGGCATGAGAGGGCCTAGACCCACTGTTTTTCACTTTGAAGATGGTAGAAGGAATGAGGGAAATCCCTTAGGAACTAAAATGACTCTTACCTGGCAGCCAGCAAGGAAATAAGAACCTCAATGCTATGATAGCTAGGAGCTGAACTATGCCAACAACCTCAATGAGTAAGGAAATACATGCCATTAGAAAATAATGCAGTCCAGCCAGTGCTGTGTTAGACTTCTGACCTACAGAACTGTGAGACAATAAATTTGTGTCTTCTTAATACACTAAGTTTGTAGTAATTTGTTATGACAGAGATACAAAAGTAATACACCATCACTTCTAAGCTTCCAGCTTTGATTATAAGTATAATCACAAAATGTTGGTGCCCTTTATCATGGCAACTGATCTAAAATTCAGAGAAGCTAAAGGAGAAAATAAAATAGAAGCTAGAGGAGCTGTGGTCAGGCTACCATCACACGCCAACAAGGTAACCCAGCAGATCAGTGACAATGTGAGTGGACTGCAATAGCACACAGTGATCTGTACAAAACTTCCTAGCACAAAAAGAAGATGGCTGCTACTTCACCTCCACTTTAACAGTCTCACACACATGTGTCTTGTGGCCCACACTAAGTCCCAGAACTCTCCATGAAAAATAATTCTGCTAAATGTAGTTCCAGCCTAGCTAAGCTTGCATAGTATAAATCCTCCGTAAAGAGCTAATACATTCAATCTGGAATCATTCGAAAGTAAACCCATATAATTAAATTTGGCCTAATCTGTTGGTATATTCTGTCCTGCTTGGTCTAACACCTTGAGAATTTATTCCAACACATATTTCTCATGTTTCTGCCAATATAAAATTTCTTTTGGTATATAAATTATTTCCTCCTAGGTCATCTTTTTCATTTTTCCTGGAGCACAATGAAATCTGGCCCTAGATATGAGTACAGTGGCAACCAGATAATTTAGATAAGTCTTAAGTAGACCGAGAATCCTCTTGCATGACAAGTTCCCAAAGTGAAGTCATAGGCTTTTCAAACATAGGGACAGACATGGGAAGCAAGCTATTTCACAGACAAAGAAGGCTCATGATTTGGGAATCCCTAATCACAGCTTCCTCTGAATCCAGCCAGATATTCTTTATTCCAAATTTCAGGTTCTTCTCCTGCCCAATCAATGCCTTAACTTTCACATAACATATTTGGAAAAGCTGTGAATTTAATTGACATTGTAATTCTGCTACCTACACCGTTAAATTTTGGGTTTAATTTTCCAACATTGGCCATGTTGCTGTAAAAAATAAGTTATTTCTGAAAAAAAATAAGAGAGCTTTGAGGGCTATTGGAGAAACTATCAAAAAGTAATAATAATAAAACCTTAATCTGAGAGCTGAAAGACCTGAGCTTTTACTTATATATTTTTTTATTTTTATTTATTTTTATTATTTTTATTTTTTTTGAGATGGAGTTTCATTCTTGTTGCCCAGGCTGAAGTGCAATGGTGCCATCTCGGCTCACTGCAAGCTGCATCTCCCAGTTCAAGTGATGCTCCTGCCTCAACTTCCTGAGTAGCTAGGATTACAGGCATGTAAAATTACCATGCTTGGCTAATTTTGTATTTTTAGTAGAGACAGAGTTTCTCCATATTAGTCAGGCTAGTCTCAAACTCCCAATCTCAGGTGATCCACCTGAGAAACATATTGATACTATGTAATCAATAATTACATAGTAAATTTCTATTTCTTAAGAGAGTTAATGGCAAATATATAAATTGCACAAAATATTTTTGACTTTATGAAGGTGTATCGGTATTACTAATCACATAAAAGCTGGAATAAACAAATATGCTGAAGATAACACATACACTTAAAGGTTATTGACTATTTTTAGAAACCTGTACCCAAATATATCAATTTCACAGGTACATCTGCAGAAAGTGTGTATATGTAGAGAGACCTTTGAGGGCTCTCTCTATATATATACACTTTGAGGGCTTTGAGATATATATATATACATATATATATATATATTTAGGCCTACTTCAAAGATATTATATATATATATCTTTGAAGATATATATATATCTTCGAATACACATACACACACACGTATATATATATATATCTTTGAAGTAGACCTTTTTATTTGGATCAAATAACTGTCCTTCTAATTTCATTCACTTTTGGATCTGTTTCTTGTGCACCCATGAATAGTGAAGTGATGGCTGTAATATGTTGTTTTTACTGGCAAGGGAAAATGTTTTAGTCTGTTTGGGTTGTTATGAAAAAAGAATGCCATAGGTTAGGTAGGTTATACACAACAGAAATTTAGTTCTCACAGCACTAAAGCTGGCAAGTCAAACATCAAGGCACTGACAGATTCAGTGTCTGGTGAGGGCCTGTTTCCTGGTTCATAGATGGTGCCTGCTGGTTGTGTTCTCACATGGTGGAAAGGGCAAGGTAGCTTACTGGGGACTCTTTTTATAAGGGCAGCACCTTATAATCTAATGGCCCCTGAAGTCCCCACCACGTAATGCCATCCAATTTGTGATTAGTTTTCAACATATGAATTTTGGGAGATGCAAACATTCACACTATAGCAGAAAACATCTGTAACCAGTTAAAGAATGCCATTTTGTAGAAGTGTAATCAGGTGCTACTCATAGAAAATCAGTTATTTGTATTATTGGTTAGATTTCTTTCATCAAGCTCATGTAACAATCTGTTGAAGATGAATCTATAGTGTTTTCAGTTAAAAAGTTCAACATTAATATACAAATTTTTGTAGTACTAATATGAATACAAATGTGGCAGAATGCAGCATATCATGAATAATATAATGGTCTTACTAAATTAAGACATATAGAGAAAAATATTCTTGAGATTGGCTGTGGTAACTATATCCACCAAACTGCAGTAATCTATCTGTTGAAATAGAAACTGTAGATATCAAGATTTCTAAGCATTAAAGTAACTGACTACAAAAGCATTATGATACATTTTATGTTAAATACAAGCAAACAAACCTTTTGCATGACCATATGTGCTTTCTCTCTTTCTGTTCATTTTCAGTCAGATTTTATAAATGTTTCTGCCTTATGGAGACCTACTTTGTAAGTCAACCTGCAAGTCTCCACAATGGCTCTGCACATTTTCTCAAATAACTCGGCATTTAAAAATAATTGACTGGAAATCTTTTATCAAAATCTTCAATGAATTGGAAGCCAGAAATCTTCCAAGTTTCACAATAACTACAAACAAAAGAAAATGTATCCCTACAAAAGCAGGGAGATGAACAAATTAAATGATGAGACCTCAAACAGTGAACAAGATTTAATTTTAAAATTCTGTAAATGCCTTTGAAATGACTTGTAGGAAAAAATCTTTTGATCAAACTCATTTCTTTTTTGTAATTGGATTATATTATGTACTGGAATGGAATGAAATTGAAAGACCTAGGATTTTGCAGCATCTATTTGGCAAAACATTAAAAAGAATTATAAATAGAGAATTTATGAGTTTTGCCTTTTAAAATATTTGTGGAAAAGAGAAACTCTAAATTGAGGCCAAAAAGACAGTACCTATAAAAATATATGCACATTTATACATTTCATAAAAATTAGAATTGAGACTATCCTCCAATTAATAGAATTTTCTCTGAGCTTACTAGGTACATCGGCACCCATAAATAGAATATTTTCTCAATTAAATTGTTATAGACTACAGAGAAAAGTAAACATGTGTCCATTTAAAATATAGTCATATAAAAAGTAACTTTAAGGAGATTACAGGCAATTTTTGAAAAATTAAAAAGAATAAAAGTAAAAAGAATCAGAGCATATTGAAATAATAATACATTATTGCATATAAAATCATATTACAGAAAAATATCAATGAATCAGTTTTAGAGAAAAATGTGATGTGCTATTTTAATGTCCAGATAATCTATATAATTTTTAATATTTTGCATTAATTTACAAGGAAATATATGATGTTATTTTTTAGAAAGAATTTTATTTTAAAAAATAATTTTTGCAAAAAAGCTTATTTTACAAGTCAGCCCATATAAATACTATAGCCAATTGGTTGTACAAATAAATATTTCAACAGTATAATTCTGATTAATTTTAATGTCTCCTTTCTTCCCCCCTACCCTGGCCCCCTTTCATTCTCAAAATGTCAGTGTTATGAGTCTGCTTAGGTACTCAGTGTCTGAGTCTGCTTAGGTTGCCAAAACAAAATACTATGGATTGAGTGGCTTAAACAACAGAAATTAATTTTCTCCCAGTTTTGGAGCTAGAAGTCTGAGTTTAGGATGCCAGCAATGATATGGTTCTGGTGAGGGCTCTCTTCCTGGCTTGCAGATGGTCTCCTTCTCACTGTGATCTCACATGGTAGGGAAAGAAAGACCAAATACTCTGGTGTTTCTTCTTACAGGAGCCCTAATCCCATCACGTAGGCTCCATCTTCATGACTTCATCTAACTCTAATTACCTTTCTAAGGGCCTGTCACCAAATACCATCACATTGGAGGTTATGGCTCCAACATATGAATTTGGCAGGCGGGATACAATTCAGTCCATACTACTTGGACTACTTGTACTACTTGGACTACTATTTTTTGTTCCATATTTAGGAATCTTATTTTCATGGAGTAAGAGGCATCTGGTCCATTGCCATTGAGTTCCAAGATGTGCCGTCCTTGCTTATATTTGCTTGTCAACACCTAGCTCCACAGCATCCAAATCAAAATGAATGTTTCCCTTTAATCTCTGTTTTCTAAGAATAGGTTATTCTTTATTCTCCTCTCCCTATCTATGAAGGATTTCTCTTCTGGCCCCCTCTTAGCCACCTCTGTGTTCCTCTTGGGGGTGTAGTACCTCCTTTTCATCTCGCTAGGGGTTATGGGATTCTGTGCATTTCACCTAACCAGTTCACTTCACAATTACTACTCTACTGCTTAGATGCCATGATGAATACTGGTTTACTCTGTGAGGCTTGCAGGCTCCTTGGGAAGCTGGTCAATGCTTCTTTGTGGCCTGGGATACCCCCAAAATAATTTTAGGTTTTTCATTGTACAAAGTTTTAGATACAGATGCTTTCTGAACCACATCCTGTCCAGCTCTAGGATCCCAATCTCAACCTGTCCTATGAGACACTTCCGCATTTTGGCAAAACGGTGTGAATAATATCAGAACTGTAGGAAAAACAGATCTAAAACCACAATAAAATAAGACCACTGCTATATGCATACACAAATAAGAATTTAATGATCTTTTTAAGCATGAATTTATTTCTATGGGACACTTAATTTTTCCAGCTGGTTTTGTCACCTAAAGCAGAATTTTGATATCTGAATGTTACCAATTCATTCTTGCTCTATTTGTGGTCTGTAACAGCAATCAACAATAAATAATGTTCTAATCTTAGTAAATGCAGGCTACAAGAAGTAAATGAATATTGATTCTCTTATTATCTTAATAGGAAAGTTATTACTATTTATTTCAGATTATACAGTTTTGTTTTACTGCCTCCACTATTCATTGAAACCCTCTCAAACAGTAAGATCTTAAAATGAATTTAACACACACAAAATCTTGTTTAACAGCTCAAAGCAAATTCTTCCATTTTCATAAACTTTTAGTCTGTAAAACAAAAAGTAAATAAATCTGTTAAGGATATTATTACAATTTTAGGGTCTGAGCATGGTTATTTTAAAAACATATGGAAATACAAATGAGAAATAATAGAAAATTTAGTGCAAATGTAAAATAATTTACACAATTATTTTCTGTAATGCTTTATCTTTGAAATTTATAACGGTGTTTTGCTTTTTAAAAAAGCTACAATACGTTGTATATAATCCAGAGAGCATGCATACCAGCTCTGTTTAGAAAACAGGAAAGTACCATGTTAAAAAAAAAAAAAAAAGGCCTCCATTTAGTGAGCCCACTCACCAACTACGGAGTCTCGCTCTGTCGCCCAGGCTGGAGTGCTCACCAACTACGGAGTCTCGCTCTGTCGCCCAGGCTGGAGTGCAGTGGCACGATCTCGGCTCACTGCAAGCTCCGCCTCCCGGGTTCATGCTATTCTCCCGCCTCAGCCTCTGAGTAGCTGCGACTACAGGCGCCCGCCACCACGCCCGGCTAATTTCTTTTTTATTTTTAGTAGAGACGGGGTTTCACCGTGTTAGCCAGGATGGTCTCGATCTCCTGACCTCGTGATCCGCCCGCCTCGGCCTCCCAAAGTGCTGGGATTACAGGCTTGAGCCACCGCGCCCGGCCAAAATGTTAACATTTTTAAAAAGGAGGATTGAATATGGAGTTTTTACTACTGCATCAAACAGAATTTTATGTTCTAAATAGTGCTCACTAATTGGGGTCTTAGAGTAATTATTCAATAAATTTACTCTGTAGGTTTCTAATTTGAAAATTCAATACAACATAACTTTCCTAGTTTTTTGTTTTGTTTCGTGTTTAAGGTGTGGAGTTTATTTTTCTGACATGATGGGGCAAAACAGAGAAATAGTAACAATAATCAACCTTTACTTTTGCAATCTGTTCTCTAACTTTTATATATATTTTTGCATTTGATCCTAACAACCTTCTGTGGAACAGAAGACATATGAAGAAACTTGTACCCCAAAATATAAATGACTAGAACAAGTTCACACAGCTTAATTGAGACAGAGCCTAGATAAATTATCTGAGTTTTCTCACTCTCAGATCTTTTTGTATTTTCACTTTTCTTTTAGATGACACTAGTTTTTAAAGTTTTTATTAATCACTGCTGTGAAGCTGCATGTGTTAAATAAAATTATCATAAATAGTTTACCCATTGTCTTGTGGAAATGGGGGTGCTGAGAAGATCCCTAAATCCTCTCAAGTTTCCATATCTCCCTTCCTGGTATCATGTGGGTGTCCTCAAGCTGAATGCATGTAAAAATAAACCCATTGGCTTTATTCTGGTAACCTGTTTCCTGCGTCTCACCTGGGTGAACCTCGCACACTGAGTTTTCCCTTAGCCAACAGAAAGCTGCAAGGGAGGGCACAGTGCAGGTCCAAGGTGAAAGGTCACATGAAAGGACAAGTTATTGCCCCAGTTGTTGGAGCTTTGCCAACAACAGCAGTCTCCCTGCCTGCTGCCAACATGGATCCGGTATTCTCTCTGCTCTGTCTTACTCATGTGGCATCACACTCCTTTTCAAATTGTCCTCACAGGGTTAGTGAGAATTACAAGCCAGGCTTTAGGCAGAATGACAGTTAGGCATTGACCAGGGTGCACTGGTGCACTTCAGCACACTTCCATGCAGCTGCTAACTAACCAAGAGTCATGTAGCACACTGACCACCTGCTCCCCCATTGTTCCTATGGATAGAATCTCTATCTATAGGCTGGACCTTTTTACCCAAGAATTGCTCGAGGTGTTTTTCAGACCTGGATTCCAGCAGAGCAGCAGATGCTAACTGGCCTGAAGACCCCCGTTGAGGAACTGACTCAGCACAGGAATGTGGTTTCTTCTTCATCTCCCTGTGTTATGACTTTACCCCTCACTTCTCAACCAATCAGCAATCCCCACATTTTAACTCATCACCTGTCCAGACCCCTTAGAAGGCCCATCTGCAAACCTCTCAGGGAGGTGAATTTGAGGTTTCCTCCTGTCTCCTCATTTGGCAGCCCTACGATTATTAAACTCTTTCTCTGCTGCAACATCCAGTGTCTTGGTACGTTGACTCACTGCACATCAGGTAACAAAACTATTATGGTTATGCTTTAACTTTAAATCTCACATTCTGCATGCTTCTTTTCCCCTTCTAATCCCCTGCATGCAGGGTTCCTCCTGACCCAGCTTTTCCTGGTATCAAATGACTGTTTTCCTGGTAAAAACCGCTCCTTTAGCCTGGATCCAGGACCTCTTCCTGGCAGATCACTGCATGACTCTGGGTCCCTTTGGTTGGTTCTTGAGGGCTAGAGAGAACAAGGCTCAGTTTCTCCTTCCTCACTCTCCACATTTAATTAGTTGCCTAATGTAACTGTTTCCATCTGAGAGAATCAATGCCACCATTCTCTCCCATCACTTCACACTTCAAACCCCCATTTTCTCTTGCCCAGATGCTACTCCTGGAGCAAATATAAGTAAAAACCACCATTTTGCTTCATGACATATGGAAAGGAGTGCAGGTTTGGGTGATTACTAGAAATAATAAAACCTCTTTGATAGCAAATTACGCACATACTCTGAGTTTAAGGGAAATAGGAAACATTTCCTGACTTTTCCCACTGGGTATCTTTTTGACTAGAGTCCACCTCAGAAACAACAAGAATTCTCTCCCTGCTTGGTCCCTTCCTTCCTTTCTTTCCCACCCCAACACTCTGTTTCCACCTTTACCCCATGCCTTACTCTACTCAAAAAGGCCAGAAGCCAGAGTGCCATTTTTATCCTTTTGTGGCCAAAGCTGACTGAACTTCTTGCCCTGAATTTTTGCACTTTTCTGAATGATGCTCTCACACAAATTCTCTTTCGCTATTGTTAATCACTAGGTATTGCATAACTTTTTAATGGATTATTATGCTAAAATAACATATATCTGCAGTCTGAAGCTTCCCCTTGAACTATACATTCATCTAGCCCACTTCTGTCTCAACATCTGCATTTGAACATTGTATCAGTCAGTTTCAATCACAGAGGCAGAACCAGTAGGAGCTATATATTAAGAGATGTACAGGCTGGGTGCGTTGGCTCACGCCTGTAATCCCAGCACTTTGGGAGGCCGAGACAGGCAGATCACAAGGTCAGGAGATCGAGACCATCCTGGACAACATGGTGAAACCCCATCTCTACTAAAACTACAAAAAAAATTTAGCTGGGTGTGGTGATGGGCGCCTGTAGTCCCAGCTATTTGGGAGGCTGAGGCAAGAGGATGGCTTGAACATGGAAGACGGAGCTTGCAGTGAGCCAAGATCACACTACTGCACTCCAGCCTGGGTGACAGAGTGAGACTCTGTCTCAAAAAAAAAAAAAAAGAGAGAGAGAGAGAGATGTACTGCAAAGAATTAGAATTGGCTTATGCAGTTGTAAGGGCCAAAAAGGCAAATCGGAAATCCACAGGGCAGGTCACCAGGAAAGGCAGGCTAGAACTTTCCTATGAGGCTGAAATTGCAGGACAATGTAGAGATTATTTTCATCAGGAAAGTCTCAGCAATGCTTTTAAGGTCTTTCAACTGATTGAGTTAGGCCCAATCAGATTTTCTCTGATAATCTCCCTTATGAAAGTCAGTTGGTTATAGACTTTAATCACTTCTACAAAATACCTTCATAACAACACTTAGATTAATGTTTAATCGTGATGGGGTGCAGCCAACACTACCCCGATATATGGCATGTTGGCATTCTAAATATTTTAAGTTGAAAGAAGTTGAGTAAACCACAGAAACAGAAAGGTCTTTCTGACCTTATCCTACCCCCTTTCTCCTGAAGCAAGCCATAGAAATTGAAATTCCCCTCTCTCCTTTTTCCCTGAAGCAGGCTATAAAACCTAGGTAGGTCACTCTCTGACAGTCTCTCTCCCTGCCCTATTCTACCCTATACCTGGAGCAAAGGAATGTCACACAGAGAGGCCAGAAAGAATCTGCACAAACAGGTCTTGCTAAGTTCCCCCCAGTTTATTACCATTAGATCATACCCTTTTGTCTTCCAATCATACTTCTGCATGACTTTGCATAAACATGCAGTTTTTCCTCAGTCATTGGGATCTTCATTTCTGAAGGCTCCCATGTCACATAAAACTTCAGCAAATAAATTTTTACACTTTACTCTCATTTGTCTTCTTTTGTTATAGAGATGTCAGCCAAGAACCCTTCGATGGGTAAGGAAAGAAATCATTTCCCCCCTACAGTTGAATAACTAAGGGCCTAACCAGGCCATCCCATCCCAGCTGAAGACCATCTTAGATGTGTAACATATACATCTCAAAATTAACATGTCCCTGCTGAACACCTAGTCTTCCCTCCACTCAGCCCCTTCACAAACTGGCTTCACCTGCAATTGATACAGCTCTGATGAGTGGAGGAATACCAGGGCTCTTGTCTCACATCAAATTAGATAAGACAACACGAACACATGAGGAATGGTTTTAAGAAGCAGAGAGTTTAATAGGGAAGAAGGGGCAAGAAGGAAGGGGGAAGGAAGAAGTTCTCCTGTACAGAGACAGAGAATGGGGTGCTCCAAAGCCGGGAGAGGGAACCCCACCTGCTATGGATACCAGCCAGGTTTATATAGTCTGGAGGATGTGGTGTCTGATTTGCATAGGGCTCAGGGGATTGGTTTGACAAGGCATGTCATTCGTGTAGCCCTCAGAAAGCTGGCCCTCCCACCCTAGCCTTTTAATATGCAAATACAGGGCACCATGATGTTCTACACACATGGGGATATGTGAGGGCGGCCATGTTGCCAGGAACATGTAGGGCAAGAGTCAGAAGGCCAGGGGAATCGCCATGTTGGGTGGACCCAGTTTCTAACAGCTGGTATTTGCATATTAAAGGTTGCCAGCCTGGCTCTAAGAGCCAGGGCTTTATAAGAAAAGTTTCTGGAGCAGTTTTTAAAATGAAAACTTTCCAAGGACCCCTTTTCCTCTCTATCTGCCTAAAATAATTTCTTAGTAACTCCTACAACAGAATGGCAAATCCATCGTTTCAGTTATTGAGGACAATAAAACATGAAATTAAGCTCTCTTCCTCTTACACTCCACGTGATAGACTAAATAATGGCCCCCCAAATATGTCCACGCCTTAATCTCCAGAACCTTTTTATGGCAAATGAAATTTGCAAATGTGACTATAATAAGATGGGGAAATTATCTTGGATTATCTGGGTGGAGCCAGTGTAATCACAGTAATTTTTGCAGGAAGGATACAGGCAGAGATGGTCAGAGGAAAAGTCAGTGTGATGATGGAAGGAGGGACCTGGGTGATGTGCTTTGATGATGGAAGGTGGAGTCATAAACCAAGGAATACAGGTGGCTTTTAGAAGTTGAAAAAGGTGAGGAACAGATTCTCCACTCAGCCTCTAAATGAAATCAGCCCTGTTGACACATTGACTTTAGCCCAATAAATCTGATTTTAGACTTCTGACCTCCAGAATTGTAAGATAATAAGTTTATGCTGTTTTAAGCCACTACATTTGTCATGATTTGGTATAGCAGCAATAGAGAACTAATACACTCATTTCCAATCTGAGGAAATATGCTGTCATAGATACTACCTTCAATCTGTCCATGGTGGAATCACTGTTTACCATCTCTTCTACTACCACCTGTTGCTAGCCTTCATTATCTCCATTCTGAATGATTTCAATAGTCTTCTACCTGTTCTTATCCACTCTTCTCTATTCTTTTGCCTTGTCCACCTAGTCAGCTACTGCTAGGTTTGGCAGCTTTTTAAGAATCAGGAAAACGTGCTTCTTCCTCCAGACAGACATAATCCCATGACAGGGTACATGGTGGGGCAAGCAGAGTTGAGATTGAATGTCACCATATAGAATGCAACCTCCATGATTGTATGTAACATCCCTGCCCATGGTTTTTTCCAACAGCAGTCTGAATAATGCCTTTAAAATACATGTAAGTCAGATTACCTTGCTGCTCTGCTCCAAACCCTCATGTCTCCACATTTCACTCAGTCTTTACAAGGAGACTTCCAGCCCTTTGTCACCTGGCCCTTGTTACCTCTCATATCTCATCTTTACTCTTCTCCCCCTCACTCACCGCTTATTAAAATCAGCCTTCTTGCTGTTCTTCAAACATGACAGACACGTCCTCACCTCAGGGTCTTTGCTCTTGCTCTTTTCTCAGGCCATAGTGATTTGTCTGCAATATCCAAATGGGTGTCTCACCCCCTTGAACTATTTAGTCAAATGTCCCTTTCTCAGTGACACCTACTCTGACTATTTTGTTAATATTGGCAACCCACACCTCTACCTCCACACTTCCCAATGCCTTTATTCTGCCTCAGTTTCTCCTATAACACACAATCCTCTGGCATTCTATATATAAATTATTATATTTTTTATAAGCTCTGAGAAGGTAGGGGTTTTTGTTTGATTTATTCACTCCTGTATCATCAAATAATATATAATATTTAGTACATGCCCAACATTTGAACGAATGAATAAAAAAAGCCCTTTTTATCTCAATTTGGGCTTTCCTAGAAGTGGACCCTAACCCAATGATCCAGGTGCAAGTAATTTATTTAGAAAATGATCCCGGTAAACATTGCCAGGGGAATGGGGAAGCAAGACATGAAGCGAAGGCAGTCTATGATGAGTGTTTTCAAACCCTCATGCTTAAGTCCACCGGAGGTCCCCGGGAACCAGTGAAGATTACAAGCCTCAGAGATGTCGCCCCCAGAGGCTAGAGAGTCTGCATTTTTATCCACCAAGTCCTGAGAGGGACATTTATTTTCTGGCCCTGCCTTTTTGCCATGCACACAGGGCGTAACAGACTCCATCCTCCAAAGTCTTCAGTGAAAGAGATCACTGCCAGCAGCAGAAGTCAAGCCGGTTCCCATGGAAACCGTGAGGCCCAAAGGCACACGCGTGGGATGTCAAAAGCATCTGCTATGCTTCCCCACAGGAATGAGAGGAGGAACCCCTATGTGCCACATAAGTAAAGTTATGAATAGGGCAACTTGATAATATTATAATGTTCGTGTTGTAACACCCATCTTATCTGTTGGGGGATGAAGATGGAGAGTCGACAGAGGAGATGCAGGGCACTTGGTGGCTGTCCTGTGAGACTCAAGAAGGGAACAGCTTTTTTCCAAGAACTGAGGAGAAGCCTGAACCAGGACCCAGTAGAAGAAATGGAGAGTATTTACTGGGAACCTCCTGAGTTGCTGTTTGGCTGTTTATAGACAGCGTCCAAATTGGTCAGTGCTGCTGACAATAGGTACTGCTAAATATTTTGAATATTAACCTTTAGAAGGGGTCTATTCACTAAAACAGACCTGGAATATCAGAGGGTCACCAAAGCACCGAGGAAGCCCTGGGGCAGACATGGGGATCTGGAATGCAATAAGCATCAAAGAGCAGGGAGTAGTGGGTTGAGGGGATGAGAGGGTGGGTGGTCTGGGTAAATGCCTAAGATGAGAACTGTTCTCTTAGATGCTTTTATGTTTTTCCGTAGCATGACGTGTTGATAGATCAGATAGTTTAGGGGGCCTGGGAAAGGGTACATATGTAAGACACCTTATGGGCAGGACAGCCTTACTATGAATTCTCTTTGATCTTTTTATCCATTAGAGTCAGGTACATTCAGAATCCACAAGGAGAAATCTTCCCTAGTGACTATGATGATGCAAGTTCCATCTATAACAGGTTGCCAAAGATCCCTGCCTATTTCCTATTTAGGAATTGTGGGTGCGTCAGGGGTCATATTGTACTTTTGTCTGACCCCCCAAAAGCATCTCTTTGCCATGTAAAGAGAGAGTCCGAATTCTCCCCTTCCCCACCCAATTCTGCCAGAATGTGTTTAGGCCTGATGTTATTTTTCCTCTAAGCCTATCCTCACTTTTCTTAGGTGCTTGGCTGAAAGCATGGGCTAAATTGGATGACTGATAATGATGACAGTTAAGGCTGTGGTAACTGAACATAAAGAAAAGAAGTAAAAAAGAAACAAGTGAGTAATGAGCAACAGATTATTTAAGTCCTGCAATGAGACCTCTACTAGAATGGTGGAAGTTAGAGTTGAGGAAGTCCAAGGTGGAAATAATGAAGTCCAGGATAAAGGGCTGTCACGAGGCATGCCTTATTGTTCCAGATAAGTTAAAACAGCTTCCAATGGTATAAAACATCACTTTGAATTCTCGTCAAAGCAGGGAAACCACTGTCTCAGGGTGAATGTTCCAATGGCAGCCTGACTAGCGTCACTTCACAACCATGACCATGTCTAAAACTGAAAGATGACTTTAGCAGCTGTTCCCACAAAATGGTTTCAACACAACGAGAGTGTAATGCAGAAAACCTAGAGCTAAGAAACTGAATGTATGTTCTCTTTAGAATAAAAGGAAATGACTACAAGCCTGGTAATAAATGTTGCAGCTTACTAGAAAGGCAGGTTTAAAGAATAAGGAAATTCATGTTAGACCTTAAATTGAAAACAGGTGCCAAGCCTATTTCATGGATCCATAGAATGTCAGAACTGGAGGAGACCCAGAGGTGACTCATCCAATTCCCACATTTGACGTATCAGGAAACCCAGGTCACAAGAAGTGAAGTGACTTGTTCAATGCCACACACAGTGTCAAATTTGTCTCCTAATTTAAAATGTAGTCTTCTTTTCAGACATTTGAACACCTCTGTCACAAAAATAATAAGTATCTGCTTTTTAAAATAAGATCTATTATAAATTTGAATTCTAAAAAAATAACACCTATCTGACCATTTTCTCTACTACCACATCCTCTAAAACCTTACATTTGAACCACATTTTCACCAGTGCTGACACATTTTCCCAGTGTCTTAGGTGTTTCAAAACCTTGGAGCCTTCCCTGAATGTTTTCTTCACTTGAGTCTTTCCTTCTCTCCCTATAGCCAATGCACCAATATAAGCCTCAACAAATCTTGTTTATTGTATCAGTCGTCTTTTACCTACACTTTTTGCTTCCCACATCTTCCTTTCATTATCAACCTTAAACATTGGGAAAATTATCATGTCATTTTCTGATGCCAAAAACTCTAATATTTATTTCATACCGAGAAGGGCAAATCTAATCTCTTCTACTGACAATCTCCATTATGGAACTATCCTCTCCTTTATGCATTAACAAATAGCTGCCATTACTCACCAGTAGGAGCCTCTAGCATTTGTCCTCTTTACTTTTTCAGAAATGCACTCCATATACACCTTCTGCACCTGTACATATTCACACCTACCCCAACAGTAATCTTTTTCTATCCATCTTTGTCTGTTTTGTGCTATTATAACAAAATACCACAGACTAGGACATTTATAATGAACAGAAACTTATCAGCTCATAGTTCTAGAGACTAGAAAGTCAGAGATCAAGGGGCTAGCCACTGGTGAGGGCCTTCTTGTTGCATCATCTCCATGTCAGAGGTGGAAGAGCAAAGAGAGAGAATGAGAAGGAGGCCAAAGTCATCTTTTCATAAAGAACTCACTCCTGAGATAACCACATTAATCGTTCATGGAGGTAGAGCCCTTATGACCTAATCACCTCTTAAAGCTCTCACCTCCCAACATCACCACATTGGGGATCAAATTTCCAGCACATGAACTTTAGGGGACACATTCAAACTATGTCACTATCCAAATACTACCTATTCTTCAAAGCCCAGGAAAAAAAAATCAAAAACAAAGATTTCTGATTATCAGCTCATGAGTGTTTTCCATTTCTCTGAATCCCTCAGTATATATTATGTTGCTTTAATAGCTTCTTAACTATTCTATATGAATGTCTTATAAAGCACCAGCTTGCACTGCCACAACTTACAACTTAATTGCAACATTTCTTTTGTGTCCTTTTCAACAGCTTCCATACAGAACGCTCAATAAAAGCCCGCCAAATGAATGAATGATGCAATGGAATGCCTGAGGAATTTGGGCTATACATAAAATATTTAAATATATTAATATTAGTCAGTATTCTACCCTTACCTCTTTTATGTAGTGCCAAGAAGGCCATCCTCTAAGAGTGTACTTGCATAAAATTTCATGGAAGTTCCTCATCCAGATCCACTATTGCCACCTGTTTTAGAAACTCCCTTTTGTCTCCAAATGGAGCAAAAAGAAGCATGAGATAATCTCTAAAAACCGTGTTTCTGAGCTGATGGCAATTCATTCATTAATTCATTCAGCAGTCCATCAGTCAATCAGTTGGTCAGTCAAGAAATATTATTTGAGTACAGATTTTACCAGAATATCTTTAGTCTTAAATTTTTATTCCAATGGGCATTTAATCAAGACTCTGCTTTACAATGACATCCTATTTCTCTTGTAATAATAGCAATAACAATAGTAATAATGCTGACAGTAATTTTAAAACTACTATGTGTTAGACACTGTGCTAAATGCTTTATATGTATTATTTCATTCATTCCTCACAATGACCTCATGCAGTAGACATCACTATTATCTTCATTTTGCAAATGAGGACATTTATGCCCATCATGGAGTGTCTCTTTATTATATCAATTTTTTAAAATGCCCTTTGGTAGCATCTAGCAGCTTAAACTATTGAATACCAAATTAAATAATCTTTTTCCATTCACCACTACCACCAGGTAATCTTCTTTCTCACATATATAACTTCATATTAAAAACAGATACCTTTTTCCTAGGAAATGTTCACTATTGTCTTTCTTATATGTTTAACACAGTAGACAGGTTCACACACTTCCACTGTAGAAATTTCACTTCCATCATACCTATACTCTGGAATATTTAGAATATGTTTGACTTTGAAATTTAATGAGTGATGTAGAATTATGTTTTTATAAAATCATTTTCTAATAATAAAATTTCATTATAAGTCCTTAAATGTATGCTACAAAAAGTATTTATTGTATTATGAACATGTTAATTACCTATACATCCTATAAAAGTGAACGATTAATCAGGGACATTCTACTCTGTACTAGAAAGCACTCAAGGACACCTCTCTTTGTCTCCAGATGGAGTCATTAGGGACTCATGACTGGGTCACTGTCATAGTGAATGAAGCTTTGAGTGTGAAGTGGAAAGAGATTACCCCTTTAAAGTTAAACTGGAAATTAGATTCTCACTTATCTGATTTTAACCACTTTTCTTGTGTGCTTTCTTCCTTTCCCAAATGTGAAACTAAAGTAATACGTTAGGGCCTAAAGGCAACTCTCACACATAAGCTGTGTTTCTGAATGCCAAGCAGGAGCCAGAGGAAAGACCCACATGGAAAAGCTGAGCCAGCTGCCTGGGCCTGTCTCTAACTTCGATTTTGTGCTAAAGGGTCAAGGAGCTGAAGAATGGTTCTTCTCAGAATGTCACATAGGAGATAATATATCTGGCATCCTTAGTAAGAATGAATGAATGAATGAATGAATGAGCACCAATAATGAAGTATGCTTTTGCCTTGGAGTATGTTTTGCAAACATCATTTAAGAAATTCAACATTGGGATAGGATTAGATAATTAGGATCCTGGCCCTGTGTTTTGATGCTACCCAGACCGACTAAGTTAGAAGTGACTGATAAATGCTAATAATTTGAATACTTTTTAAAATCAGGGTATTGAAAAGAGTGTTGATGTTACTCTGATTTTCCCTGATGCTGAGAGGTTGCACATTCAATTTGCTATAGTATTATCGTTTTGGTGAACTTCCTTTTAGATTATCGTTCAAAAATTAAAACCACATATTCTCATTCATGAATTCTAAACATTTTATAACTGGCACAACTGTCCTTCTCAATTTCTTTTATTTAGAATCATTTAACAAGGATATGTTCTTCTTTCTCCTGCCTTTTTCACACTTAACACTGAAAGCTTAACCAACTCCATTCAGAACTCAAGAAAGGAACAATGTGGTTTTGGACTTCATAACAGCAACTGCTCTATTTATAAGGAACAACTTTTCTACGGACTCTTAGGAGAAACATCCATCTCCAGCCCCCATCTCTTCTTACACTGGCTTTCATAAGATTCATCTCTTCATGTTTATTGCCCCACGACAAGGAAGGGAAGGGAAAGCTTGGTCCCAGTGTTGTTTTTTTTTTTTTTAGAGTCCTTGTTTCTAGTGAAAGAAGTAAGTAGGAACTAAGTGGTGGTGAAATAATGTATTCAGGCACATTGCCCAGCCTCTTTCTCCATGCTTTTCATAAAAGGAACCACGTCAAGGAAAAAAGGAAACTTCTGGTCCTAGATCCTCTGAGTGCTGGTTACAAAGAGTCACAAAGGTGGTGATTTAATGCTGGTTTTCCACCCACACAGGGCACAGCCCCACAGCTCCTGTCCAAGGAGTTAGTGCCAAGCTAATTCATAGCCTTAAAAGGGCCAACTGAAGTTTTATAATTTTGTGTCAGTTGAATGAGTTATTTAGCTTCTTCGTTTATCACTCACAGCCAGTCCTGAAATGGTGTTAGCCCTCCTAGGGTGTGCACCACAGGAAACTGAGGCAATTAGGGAGATCTTTGTTCTCCAGTAGGGTCTTTCATTCCATACGAATGCAGGGGAAAAAGTTGAATCCATTGTAGCCGATTACAAAACTAAAATGTTCTGTTTCATTATTTAATTAATAAGTCTCTATGTTATACAAAGCACCGGTACCTACACTCTGTGGCTCTTAATCATGCTATCTATTGATTCTGATTCACAGTTGCCCAACCACTTAAATATATGAAATTAATACGCTGTCATTACTAAGTATAATTTAAGAGGGAAAAACCTTTAATACAAGGGTTTCTTCAGAATAGACACAATAAAATGTAATGAAAATGTTGGGACTCATTATTTGGAGTTAATTATTTTCAAAGATGCTTTTTGTTTAAAACTGAGTTTACGCTGTGTACTTATACGAGGATGGAGTGGTGAAACACAGAAAGATTTCACCAAGTTTATTAAGTAACAAGAAACTGTGTATATACACAATGTATTTATTTACCTATTCATATAATTTATTTAAAATATACATATTTTTGGTTTGTTTTGCAATTTTCAACTGATTTTACTTAATTTTTACAACTTGACAATGTAATTCTAAAATTTAGATTGAAAAACAAAAGGACTAAAAAGGCCATAAACTAAATATTGTAAAAGAAGAACAAAGATGAAATATTTACATGGATTTCAAGAACTGCTATAGCTACAGTATTCAAGACAGTGAGTTTTTTTCTTTACAAAAATATATATTGAGTGAGTCCTATATAACTTCAAATGTAACATTAAAACATTTTTTTGAAGTTCAAATACCTTTTGTATAGTTTTTGTAGATATGCCACTGTTGAACACAATTGTCATCAATATTACACTTTCCCTACTGAAACCACTGGTGTAATGACTTAACTTTGAAACACCCCAGCAGAGATAAGGCAACCCAGTGGGGAAGCGTATATTATGGTGGTTCAAAGCACTAACAATGGAGTCAGGCTTGCCTTCAGAACCTGCTCTGCCACTTACCAATATTGAAGAATCCTAGGCAAAATACCTGTTTAATATATAAAAGGAGCTAACATTACTATCTCTTAGGTTGTTATAAGGATTAAATTAGATTAGAGTGCTTAGCAGAGTGGCCAGCAAATAGCA
This sequence comes from Theropithecus gelada, assembly GCF_003255815.1. Classification (NCBI taxonomy): domain Eukaryota; kingdom Metazoa; phylum Chordata; class Mammalia; order Primates; family Cercopithecidae; genus Theropithecus; species Theropithecus gelada. Next base: position 141,335,924 of record NC_037672.1, read on the forward strand.
AACACTCAATAAATCTTCACTCATTTCATTAATAATAACATACTTCTCAGTCTTCCAAATAGTGATTCAGGTTAGTAAAGAAGGAAGTGCTTTTTAAGAGAAAATAGAAAGAAGCAGACAATCTCTTTTGAGGGACTCCCACAGCATATTGATGTTTTTTAATAAAAATTGCTGCTTGCTTGTGTGGTTCCACAAAAGGTGTCATGGTGAAAAAAAGCAAAAGCAGAAGAATGGAATTGTCATCCACAACCAAAAAAACATTTCCTTTGGGAGAACTTAATAAGATAGTAAAGAAAAGTCACAGAGAGTGAGTAAAGAGATGCAGAAGTATGAAAGTCACATCTGGGAGAGGCCCGTCACATTTAACAGTGACAAATACTAACTAAAGAGAGAGGAGTCTGAAGAAATAATAAACCTTCCCGCCATAACAGATGACAGTGTTATACCAGAAAACTTGTAAGACAACAAAGGAAGACATAACTGTAAATCACTCACATCAACACGATTCACAATAATTTTTGGAAGTATTTCACAAGCATGGCATATTCTTTTAGCAACTTAGTCCTAAGTATTTTTGAAATTCTTGATTTTCACATAACAGCAGGGAAAAGCAAAAACTATACAAGAATGCTAATATACTCCTCAAAGAACTGAGAACTATCATGTATATAACTTTGCTGCCTTCAACTTTCTGTCACCAGTTACTATGGACTAAATGAATATTGACATCTGTATTCCACTTACTGAAAAAATAGGAAAGGGTACAGAATTCAAATGTATAAAGAAATAAAAAATATCCAGTTTAGAACAATTGAATGTCAAAACAACTATTTTCCTTAAACTTATGATGAGAAAGCATTCAAATTGGTTGCATGCTCACTAATTTGATAAATATGTGAGATTAACTAAATCATCCAGCTTCTCACTTGTTTTTTTTGGGTCATAGTCTAACTATGCAATGGAAAAATGCAACCAAGTCAGAATACGAGAAGCGTAGTGGGTCCCATGTAGGTGGAACCGGACCTGTTGGATGAAGTGAAGAAGTAGCTTGGAATATTGAATCCAATAATCCTGATTTCTAATGTCAGATATTACATAAACTTTTGTGTCTTTGGAAGAGTCAACTTCTCTTTCAGGGCCAACACCTTCTGATATGCAAAGTTGAGAAGTCAAAGTAGATAATTCAGGTTTCCTCCAACCCTACCATTCCGTGATTTCAACTGTTCCTTTTGTTGCCTATGTTATTCCTTTTGCTGTATCTTTCATTACTACCATCATTTCTCTGCAAACATGAGGACAGAGAGAAAGATTTGGTTGGGAAAGGGAAATGGGGTGTTTTTATGGTCTGAAAGTTTCTTTTCTTTCCTAATTCATATGCTGAAACTTAATCACAAGTGTGATGGTATTTGGAGGTGGTGCCTTTGGGAAGTGATTAGACCATGAATTCATAATGCTCATAAAGGGGACTAGTAACCTTATAGAAGAGGTCCCAGAGAGCTGCCTCCCCACTTCTACCACACGAGAACACAACTAGTAGGCATCATCTTTGAACCACAAAGCAGGCGTCACTAGACACCAAATCTGCTGGAACCTTGATCTTCAACTTAGCCTCTAGAACTGTAAGAAATAAATGTCTGATGTTTATAAGCTACTCAGTTTATGGTAGTTTGTTATATAGCACACCAAATGGACTAAGACAGATGTTATTAAAAAATAACTCTGGATAAAGGATATATGCAAAGTAAAAGCCAATTTGTTGAATAATCACTGCCTTAGAAGTTGTGGTCACTCTTTTGTCATCTTAGAGGTGTTCAGCACTTAGATAAATAACTATTAATGCAGTTGCTTGAAAATGTAATAGATCAATAAATAATCATGTATCTGATGGTTTAATGGTAGCTATAACTAAGGTGATCAAAGTTCCCTAATTTGTAAATTGAAAACATTGGACAGGCTTCATGTATCCTCCAAGATTTATTTCTGCTGAAAGTTACATGTTTCTTTTGCAAAATCTCACACCATAAATTAATTACCTTTTCCACTGTCACTAAACTTTTATCTCACCCTTACAGCCTTTTTCTTGGCTGGAGTGGTTACTGAAATAATTTTATAAATTACTTATTACTTTTTTTTCTTAAATGAAGTAGAAGATGGAGGTATTTGCAGCATGGCTCTAAGTCACAAATGAATCAGCATTCTGTTATGATTCATCTTTATTTCTACCTGCTGGCTGAAAACTGTCACTTCTTTAGGCTTCTCTATGTTTTCTCAACAAACAAACTCTTGTTTTTCCTTTCAGGGCCACTTTTTTATTAAAAAAATACTTATTATTAATTTATGAAACAATCTACATGTCAAGGAGAAAACAATAAAGCTATAATTTTTTTATTTGTGCTACATCTACTGGCCCAATCCATGATGCGTGCTCACTTAGACTCATTACTTACAGCTGATGCAAGCCTCATAGATTATAAAATTTATTTATTATACTTTCTTTACATTTTGCTGTCTACTCACTAAACACCAAGCCCTGCACCATGCATTTTATTTTGCATTTTATTAACTTAATCCTCATAATAACTTTATGAGTTAGGTGTTATTATTAACCCATTTTACAGATGAGAAAACAGGCTTAAAAGGTTGACTAATTAGTTCAAGTTCACTCTTCACTGGTAACAAAGCCAAGACGTGACTTCAACTTCAACTCCAAAGCCTTCCTTAAATATACCCTTCAGCGAAATTAGGGATTACTACACGCCGTGAACTTTGCGAATCACTTTCAGGGTGCTGATATTGCAAATTTGCATTCACAGATATCAAAAAGTGCAGTTCACTGTTCTTCATGTTGGAAGAGATGATACAGATGTTGATAAATATGTGGCTGGACCTGAAAGCAACAATATGTGAAAAAGTGCTTTGCATACTACAAACCCAAAGGATAGTAGTGTCTATTAAGTAAATGCAAAACAGTTTATTTATTCCCTTGATGAATTATGGACTATAATGTGGCTGAATTTTTCTATTAATCACAAATAATAAAAAAGTCTTAAAAAATTTTTTTTCCTCCTAGTTTCTATTTGTTTTTTTGACTACCATCAAGATCATCCCACTGAAAAGCTATTTCCTCTTTGGCCTCATCACACTTGCCCAATTTTTAATACCTTTCATTTGAATTGTGGCTTTGAATAAAGTATCTACTGTATCATGTCATCTTAATCTTTGACCAAAAAAAAAAAACCCCACTATTATTAATGCTGTAACTTTAACACAGGTTTCTAATTTTGGTACCAGGTGGTAGCATTTTTTGGTTTAGAAAAATATTTTTTTCTTTTGTAGAAAAGAATAAAAATTGTAAATGGTATTGAGTTAACATTTCTTAAAATATATAAAAAAGTCCCATTTTAACATTCCTCCTCTACCCTTTATTGCTAGGCTTAGAAAGCAAGGTGAAGAAGGGCATATTCAGGTCTTCACCTCCCTAGCATTTGAGTCCAATTAACAGGTGGATAAGAATTTATTTTTCTTAGTAGAGTTATAGGTCTGGAATTTATTTAGTGGTTTTAAGTGAGACTAGAAAACAGGATTGCAAATAGGGTGGGAAAAATAAGCCAGAAAAACCAAGATAATTTCCAGTTGAATTATGACCTCAACTGGGTTCCAGAGAATGGAATTTTCATAATTCACAATCTTATTATTGGCTATTTCTGGAGACATGGGGCTGAGGGCAATATCCTCTGTAGACTCCCTGTTCTATTTCCTGCCATGTTTGTCTGTACCCTGTATTCCTGCTTCACTAATTAATTGTGTTTTATATGCTAGCTTCCTAAAATGAATTAAGGTGGCTTCCATTATTAAGGAAAGAAATACTTGTACCATGACACTAGCCTAAGAATAATTAAGACAGTTAAGCAGAAATGTAAGTTTTCACCTTCCCAGCTGTCACTGAAAGCATGTTTACCCATGTAGTGAAAATAACTAAGAGTAAAAATTTAAACAAACTCTGGAAGAGCAACTACTAAAAGAAAACAGAGTCAGACCATAGAAAGTCCGATGCAAACAAGAGGAAACAGTGACAATACATAGTTGCTACTCCAAACCAACAGAGGAAAGAATTATGTTAAAAGAAAAAAGAAAGGATTCAAATAAGAGATAAGTTAACACAACTGGAAATGAATGCTCTCTATGAATAAGTCCTCCCTTAAAATGTTTCTGGATGCAATATTCATTCCTAGCACAGGAAGTAACCAAATATCACCCAAATGATCTGGAAGTTAATGTCACCTCCTAGTATAACTTTCAAGGAAACAATACACCCTCAGATTTATTCCGCCCAGAAGATCCACTTCAGAAAATGAGAGAGGGAGTAAAAGATAAATACGCACAAGCAGCTTCACTGCCTAGGTCTAACTGAGTCAGGGTGGATTACAGATAGAAAGAGCAAGAAGTGCCACTTTACACATTTTCTGTCTTTTCTGTCTGCTTGGTGCTGCTGCTAGTTAATGTTAGAGGATCAGGACTCCTGTTTGGAGCTGCTTCCTTGGACTTTGGTGGGTCCACACCTCACAAGCACATCTGGCAGGCACTGTTTGGCATTGGGCTTCATGGAGCAGCCCATCAAACCTGTCTGCAAATTCCACCAGGGGACAGGGTGGCTTTTCAAACTGTCAACTCCCTTGGCTTTGAGTTCTAACACTCCGTCTGCAACATCATTCTCTGCTAAGTGGAAGACATGCAGACAGGATGACATGTCCCAACACAGGTCTGGTGTCCCAGAACTGCTCTGATGGCATGTTATTTCCGTACAATGAGAACACATGGGCCTTTGTGCAGTGTGCATCTGGAAAACTTCCCAGAGCATGCATCTGCCCTCTGATTTACACCTTGCAGAATAAGGCTGACCGGCGGGAAAGCGACCGAATCTATAAGCAGTGGGTGGGCTGTGTTCCCTCCCCCCACCCCTACCTCCTTCTTATTCTGAGAAACAATTGTGGGTGTTCCCATCTCCCCAAAACTCCCTCCCCTGAAAAAGAAGAGGAAAAAGCTGCTTCCTGACTGAATAAAGCTGAAACACCTGTGTGCCAGAAATACACAGATGTAGACAGGCACAGCACTGGTGCAGTTCCATCTGCCCAGCGTGCTTCACTTGGTGGTTAGAGTGGTAACCAATTAGGGTGGGAAACCCACACCAGAAGAAAGATTCCTTTGGTCCTCATTATCCTCATTCCCTTACAATTCTTCTCACATTTCTCTCTCTCACTAATGCTTTACCCAAGGATGAATATACAATGCCAAAAACAACCCTTGCTTAAAAAGCCCTGAAAGGCAGTCGTATTTCAGGTGGTATCTTCCCTTCATCATTAGTCATCCTGCCTTTTTACTTTGGGCTAGAAGGACAAATGGAAAGAAAACAATACAATACTCACTGCAAACCGAACCTTTGTCATAAAACGTGTGTCTTTTATGTTACAGCTGTGAACTCCTGCTCATGTGAAATGTGTGCTGAGTTTCATTCATTCCAAAAATATTTATTAAATACTAACATGCTGGGTTTTGTGTTAAGTCCTGGAGGTACGGCATCTGGCAAAATGGCCTCACCAGAACTCACTGATGAATGCAGTAAAAAATACCTGCATCGTGTATTGCAAAAACAATGTAACATTTAATATCATTGCCATTTTTATTCTGCTGCTTTTATCTACAGCATTATTTATTTTTCTCTCATATAGAGCAATTTCCACGGAGAACATATTGAGTCTAAATTGCTCAGCACAGTGCCTAACATGGTGCAGGCAAAGAGTAGCTGGTCTGGGAGAATAAGATATTCAGAGTCGGATGCTTTCATAGCCGTTTAAGCTGTGGGTATTACCCAAATGAACTTTCCATACAGCTTTGGAAAATGGACTGGAGTATGGAAGTATCTGGGTGTGGGGAAGAGACAGCAGCTATTCCTCAGGATCTCAAATAGATCAATTTTTGGACAATAATCATCTGTTGGGTTTTTTTTTAATCATTTTAATTTTGAGATAATATTAGGCTTATAGAGTGTTGCTAGATAGTACAGAGAGATCCTGTAGGTCTTTCACTCCGCTTCTCCTAATATTAACATCATATATAACCACGGTACATTGATCCAAACTAAGAAATTGACATTGGAACAATACTATTAACCAAATGACACACTGTATTAAGATTTCAGTAGTTTTTCCACTAATGTTCTGTTTCCATCCTAAGATCTAATCTAGGATGTCACATGGAATTTAGGTTTGCTTGGTTTTAATTGAGCTATTTCTCTACTCTCGATGTCCTATTGATATGGTATCACCATTTCTTGAAAGAAGTTCTCACCTTTGAATCTGTAAAATGCTAGAAAGGAGATAGAAAACAAGGTAAAGTGGGAAACAATGGGAAAAACTTCTTTTATTTTGGAATTTTTAATCTATCTGCAGGGAGAACAGCATGACTTAGGAACATGGTTTTTCTGACCCTCCCTATCTTTTTAGCCCTGGGAAAATAAAAGGTCAAGTACTCTCTTTTGATGATAACCTTGTAAATCTCAGGGGCTCAATAGCCATTTAGTCTGATGCAGCCCTGGATTGCTATTTCCATTTCACAGATGGGGTAAATGAAGCCCTGCCCTGCTGAATGATTGTTTAGGATCACAGAGCCCTGACTAACCTATAATAAAACTAAGACTAAGACTTACAAGGGGAATGGGAGAATGGAGCTCAGTCCTGAAGTCTCTCTCAGTGTTTAACCCTTATTATAAGAAATGCCATTTATTTGTCAAGATATAAGAACAATGTTTTTACAAGGAAAAGTTCAGAGCAATAACTGAAAATAAAGTCCCTTAGTACATCTGGGGGAATGGTGAAGCGTTCCATACTTCTCTAGTAATTAACTCTGGCTAGTGCTGAGCTAAACTCTAAGTTTCAATTGGTTTAAGCTGCAAACACCAAGCACCAAAGGAATGCTGGGCTTTCATAGGTGCAATGTTTTCAAGCCAGTGACTTTATACTATGGAGGCATATTCTGAAAAGGCTGGCAGCATTTTAGACCCAGGAACCTGAGCTACAGACATCAAAGTGATTCACTTCTTAATTCTGGACATTTGTAGAGTCCACCAGAAGCAAACGTGCTGGAACTTCGACAGCAGGTATTACACTGACTGTAAAAATCATCCATCTTAGTCCAAATTACAAACAGGTCTCCTTGTCTCCCTCCTACCCACTCCATCCATCCCTTTCCCTCACGGTAAAAGAATCAACATGAAGCAAAATGTGTTCATTCCTCTGTACCAGTAACGATGCTGTCAGGGAGGGGGACTACTCCCTGGATCAAAGAGGCCTCTCTCTCAGGGCAGTGTGTGGTGAAGGAACATGACTCCACAGCCCCTCTCGTTCCCTTTCCTTCTCTCTTGCTTTTTCTTTCTTTCAACATTAGGCATTCTTTTATAGTTTCAAATTAACATTAAAGTACAATAACAGTGATTCATGGCTGTGATAAACAAAAAAAAAATAGGGATACCTCCACAATAAAACTTTGTAAAATGCACAAACTGACACATTTTAAATGACTCTTTAGTAACAGAGGGGAGAAAAAAAGCATATGAGGTAAATCCTTCACTGAGTAACTCACCAGGGAGACTGGTAAAAATAAATTGCACAGCTCTAATTTTCCTAGCAGCTTCCATGCTATTCTTTGAAACTGAGTACGAACCCCTTGGCCTAATCCCAAGAGCCGATCTATAGTAAATAGTGCACACTTAATGCCTAAGTTCCTTTTTAGCACCATTCAGACAGTGACTTCAGCCGCAGAGCTTAGTCATAGCAGACATTTTTGTGGTGAAAGCATTAAACCCACATGCAGCTCTCTTTCTGTGGCCACTGGGGGTCATGCTCCCTTCCCATTAGCTGAATAAATCATAAAGTCGGCTCAGACCACCCAAGGAGTGCGACCAGCAAGCCACAGGCGATGCCTACAGCCGGTTATTTCTTTTCAGAATCTACAGGGGGAAAAAAGCACAAAAAGAAAAACAAGAAAAAAAAATACACTGCAAAACAGACTGGCTGTAGGAAATCATTTGAGTTTTAAAAAGTGTGATCTCTTTGAGAGTAACCCAGTGTTTTCTTGTTTACTTATTTATTTTTTAGTTAAAATCAGGGAGCCTGATTTAAGAAGAAAAGTAGCCGTTTAAGAAATAAAGTCACAGGCATGCCTTTTGTCATATGCTGGAGTTTGCTGACCAAAAAAAAAAAAACAAAAAAAAAAAAAACCACAAAATCTTCTCTGTGGATTTTAAATTAAGGCAGGCCACCCTGTGTGGCCAGGCTCTTCAGGTGGTTCCGATAAGACACAATGCAGACGCAACTGGGGGGCCGTGCATCCGGCTAGCTTACGTAGCCAAACGGGATTTAACGAGGAAGCAAACGTGTTGTCTAATGTTCCCTGTGTCAAATGATTCACTCTGCCCAGGAGAGGGATGGGGTCCTGGAGGAAGATCTGCAAGTCATGTTCCCATCAATCAGTAAATAAGATAAGAAATAGGAATTTTAAACACAACTATTAGCAGGCAACTGCTATCACATCCAGGAACTGCAGCTCATTATGTTAAACAGTCTCTTCGGGGAGTGTGGTGTGGGGGGGAGACGAGCAGGAGGGGGCAGATTGGCGAGAAGGAAGAATTTTTTTTTACATGCATTTTTAAAAACTGTGCTGTATTTTAAATAAGTATGTAGATGTGCTGTAATTTTAAATAACTGTAGAAGTCTAACAGGCAACTAAAATTGTGACACCCCCTCACAACCCCATAACTATTACCCTACCTCCAAGTAAAGTCTAGCCAGAAGGAAAGTATATTTGAGGTGGGTTCCAGTGATTTCCTCAGGACTCTGGGACAGGTAGCCGTTAGGATCTTGAAGGAATTTGAAGCTGAATGGTCATCACTTTTGTGTCCATGAACAGTCTCCCTAGTGTCTATTTGACAAACTTCAGTATGTGATCTTGTGAGCTGGTTATTTAGGAAGTACTCAAATTAGCAGCCTATATTCACCCTTTGTTTAACATCAGAACAACGCAGGCAATTTCTTTACCAGTGTCTACACAAAGCTCTGCCTAAAATCTTTAAAGCCCTCATCTGCAGTGACCCCCTGGCTGCTCAAGAAAGGACAGCCCCTCGGTCTACACTGGGGAATATTACGTGGTGATTTTGTGACTCTTGCCCACCAGGGAGGAGGGCAGGTTCACTTATATCAGTTACATTTGTGACTTAATATGGTGAGTTGTAAGGTCGCCCTCAATCAAAGCCATCTTGTATCGAAGCAATTTTAACTGTCAACAGCCTATGTCTTAAAAATCTCACAGGAAGACAAGTGAATCCGCCTATTGATAACCTACAGCCCATTATGAATTTGCTAATTAAAACTTCCTTTTGCTAGATTACATAACTTTAACTGCATAATAAAAAGCTGCTTCCAAGGTAAACCAAAAGCATTGCAAACAAAACCCCTCAACCACAAGGTTTCACTCATCCTTGTGATGACTTTCATTTCTGTTTTATTCATGAATATATTTTCCACATCATCGAGAGCATAAAGCATTCTTTTTTTTTAAATTTATTTATTATTATTATACTTTAAGTTGTAGGGTAAATGTGCATAACGTGCAGGTTTGTTACATATGTATACTTGTGCCATGTTGGTGTGCTGCACCCATCAAGGGGAACATCACACACTGGGGCATAAAGCATTCTTAAGTAGATTCTTTGAACCATCCTTCCTGAGTCAGAGTGCTTGAAAGAATTAGATCAACTGCTGCATCGTGTCTAGCTGCTTATCTGTGATCCACCCAACTTCTGGAAATAGGGACATGACCCTATGGACACAACACAGATAAAATGGCCTCTGCCTGCATCTGTGGGGTCTGCATTGCAGAAGAAAGTAAACAATTCCAAAGAAAATAGTCCAGAAGCAAAAGTAACTCTACCAAAAACAGATGAGATTTAAGAAATAAATGACTTTTATTATTAATAAGCATCAGTTGCTTGTGAGGTTAGCTCTTAGGCTGTGTAATTTGCAACTTTCCTTTGGTCAGCCTCTGCCAGAATTGATTTTCTTTAGTGTTGTTGAAAATGTGTGTGCACATACTAAGGAACATGAGTATAAACTATACCATTTGGATGCACATAGATTGAGAATTTTTACTCTCATAGGCAATAAGGTAAAAAAAAAATCAAATGTTGGAACTTTGAGTCACGAAGATTAAGATAGTAGTATTGAAAAGGATTACTTCGTAAACAACACTGTTTTAAAAACGACTTACCTCCAGCTCAACCTGACTACATTTCCCAAGATAGGATGAGGGGAGCATTACTGTCTCTCTGTTCTCCTCTTAGGTTCCACTCTCTTCAGTGGTCTCTGCCCAGGTGTTTCCTTCTGTTTTTCCTTTGCCCTCTTGCTGAAGTTTATCTTTCCTCTCTCAGCAGGGTTGAACTCTGTCTTGAGATAAGCAGCCACTCTAATACTAGTTACAGACGACATGAAGACTCTAGGTTCACCACAAAATCATTCTTTCCTAGACTAAAGCCTAAAATTAATGAGCATTACACATTCTTTTTTTTTGAGATGGAGTCTCACTCTGTTGCCCAGGCTACAGTTCAGTGGCATGATCTTGGCTCACTGCAACCTCTGCCTCCCAGGTTTGGGGTTCAAACGGTTCTCCTGCCTCAGCCTCTGGAGTAGGTGGGATTACAGGTGCACACCACCATGCCTGGCTAATTTTTGCATTTTTAGTAGAGATGGGGTTTCACCATGTTGTCCAGGCTGGTCTAGAACTCCTGACCTCAAGTGATCCACCCCTCTCGGCCTCCCAAAGTACTGGGATTTCATGTATGAACCATGGCGCCTTGCTAGCCATTCTTTCTGAATTTGAATTACTATCCCTCATCCGATCACTTCCCAAAGCATTTATCAGGTAACTGTTTTTGGTCCACACATAATTTCTCCTTATATTGAGAACCTGCTAGGTGCCTGGTACTGTCAGAGGTAGCAGGCATAATATTTAGGAAAAACAAAAAAACAAAAAAACCACAGTGACCTTTGAAGTTTTGAATCACAGTTCAACACTTACCAGCTGTGTAACCTTGGATGAGATTCTTAACCTTTTAATGACTCAGTTGTCTTATCTTTAAATGAGTAATAATAATGGTACCTCAATACATATTAGCTATTACTATGTACTAGAGGCAGAAGGATGACAAAGACTGAGGACATGTTCCTTGCTTTTGTGAGGCTTACTGTCTTGTGAGGAAGCTAGCACATAACGAAATATTATCTACCTGGTGTGCTAAATTCCAGGGCTGTTGGTGGCTTATACTATGGTATGCAGCAGTCCCAGTAGAGGCTGTGAAAACACAGCAGATAGGAAGCTATCCAAACTGGAGCATTCCTGTAAGTGAAACAAAATTTTTGCTTTACTGCAGGTTCAGAACATAAATACATGATATTTAAGCTGCTTCACTGAACTTAGAAAATTCTTACATGTCCCTTAATTATGAACAGCTCCCATGTGAGTGATTAGTGTGCCTTTCTTTCCTCTTTTCTCTTTCCTTCTCAGCGCTATAGAGCCATGGCTTCTTAGTATCTTCACATCTTCTAACTACATTTCTGATTCTCCCTGGCTTCTATTTGGGGCCTGGACACTCAAGGTTGGGAAGCAAACAGCCAAGTCCAGTAGGCAACATCTCAGCAGACTTCTCATCTTCTCATGACTTCCACATTCTTCCCCAGTTGCTCCTCATCCCAGCCCTGCAGCCTGTAAACAAACTCCAGGAGACCCCCTGCATAGCATGCCTGGCGACTGCTCTAAGATGATCATTAGCATCTAAACATTTCCTCCTTCCTGGACCTGGGAATCTTCTTTGTTTTTTTCTTATTTCTTTCTATAAAACCTCAAAAACATGTATAGAATATGGAATAAACCGTCACCTTGTGTTCTGTTTCAGAATGACCTGGAGAGGAAGGGAAGCCCTACTTTGAGAAGTAGGTGATGTCCATGGATGGGGCAGAAGATGAATCATATGAACCCTACCTCTGAGGAAGATATGATCCATAAGGCAAGAAACATATACAAACATATCCCATGAAAATGTGATGCAAGATACAAAGCATTTATATACATGATACAGAAACAAAATAGAGGCTGTTAGGCAGCCTACAGATTCAGAAAAATGAAGGGATAAATGAAGGCATGAGATGTGAGAAAATGTTCACAAGTAACAGGGGAGAAATAGGTGGTAAGTAGGGAAAATGGCCCTAAACCCATGAATAGAGGAAAGGAGGTAGTTGTGGAAGTGAGGCTATAGATGTGTGTTTAGGTAGGGGAAGGTGTGTCATTGAGTAGATTCTACTCAATGGCCTTGATTGTGTTGGAAACAAAACCATCTGTGGACTGTGGGAGAGGGAATAGAGGATTACAAAGGTTTGGAATATTAACTGAGAGGAATTAGGGAGCTGACCAAATAGGAGCAGAGAAACATATAAGTGGTATAAAAACTCCGAATGAGTTGGGAAGACAAGAGATTGAAATGATGGTAATCATCGTGGCTGTGTAATTTCCCTCAATAGCACTGAAGTACAAAGGAAAAAAGAGTAGAAAAGGAAGAGTTGAATTCGATCCAGATTTGTGGTTCAAAGATGTCATAGATATTGGTGCAAGAGCAATTTATATGATTGACTAGGAGTTTTAGACCAGTCAAACATTCTTTATTGCTGTTAGGATAAAGTTCAACATCCTTAAACACTGATGGCCCTGTAGCCTATGTGATTTAACCTGCTTGAGCTCTACCAGTCTTCTTTCTCTCCTGTGCCCCAGACTGACTTGGGTATTTTCACTTCATCTGCTCTCCTTGGAAGTGCAAATATCTCATGCCTCAGAACTTTTGAATATGCTTGTCCTTCTGTGAGAATACCCTTCTTTACACTCTGCTTGTCTGGCTCGTCATTATTTAGCTTCTACATAAATTTGGAAACTACCTCAGAGACAAACTTCTCAGAGAAAGATTCTTAGGCCCCTGGCATGGTAAGCTCCCCCTGCACCTACACTCCATTTTCTAATATTCATCACACTTGTAATTACTTGCCCACTACCTTTCTCCCTGAGATAGTCCAGGTTCTTTGAGTATGTTTCTCATTTTTACTGCTACATCTTGTGTCTTTCACATACTCTGCTCACAGTAGATGCTCAATGAACATTTGCTGAGAGAATGAGTAAGTTGATCATCCTGAAAGGCACTGGAAGGATATAAAGCAGGAAATCAGGGCATGAGTCTGGGCAGATGCATATGCTACAGATTTAGATTTCAGAGTTGGGGAAGCTTTTCACAATGGCATCAGTCAAGATGTGCCAAGAGGAGAGGATTGCTCACGCTGAGTGGTGGTCTTCAGAGTTGTGAGTTTTGAAGAACCGCAGGGCTGCTGTTTTAGATGATTTATTTATTCGAGTGATGATGGAAAACACTCAAGTTATTGGTACAGCTGAGGTTGGAAAGTAGCATAAAAACTTAGGGTCAAATGTCTTTACTTAACAATGGAGAATGGCCAGGCATGGTGACTCATCTGTAATGCCAGTACTTTGGGAGGCCAAAGCGGGTGAATCACTTGAGTCCAAGAGTTTGAGACCAGGGTGGGCAACATGGTGAAACCCTGTCTCTACAAAAAATACAAAAATTAGCCAGGCGTGGTGATGCTACCTGTGGTCCCAGCTACTCAGATGGGGGCTGAGGTGGGAGGATCACTGGAGCCCTGGAAGGCAGAGGTTGCAGTGAGCCGAGATTGCACCACTGCATTCCAGCCTGGAGATAGAGTGAGACTCTGTCTCAAAAAAAAAAAAAAAAAAAAAAAAAAAGAGAGAGAGAGAATGATGAAACAATCAGTAGATAACATACCCAAGAAGAAGTGGGTGGGAAAGCTAGGAGGTGACTTGCCATCATCGGGTGTCAGGTCTTAAGATTTTCAGCTCACTGGAGCAGGGCCAGACTGACTGTTAGTCAGCATAGCATCACTGAGATAGTGCTAAACATTTGTTGAAAGCACAGTGCGTATAATTTAGAAACTTTTCAACAACAAGGTCTTAAAGTGGCGTTTTCCAATTAATGAATGGTCAATCACATAATGAAACTAGTAGGAAATCTATTTCCAAAGCATTCTCATTTATGTTTCATTTAGCACTTAATACTATTTATCAAATTTTGTATTTAACTTAGCATCTGTCTCTCAGTAGTGGTAAGCTTTATGAAAGAGAAATTTTGATCTGTTTTATCAACAACTACATCCTCCATGCCTAAAAATGCCTTGCACATAGTGAATACTCAGTAAACATCTGTTGAATGAAGGAATTTCATTTAATTAGGGGTTTGTTTTCTTTAGTTGTCAGAGGAATTCAAGTAGATTTCATAAATAAGATGTATCTCAATTTTTAAATCATCTGTAAAGCTATTTTAGAAATATTCTGTGCCTATGGAAGATGTGGGGTTTTGTTGTTTTTAAAATAAAAGACAGAAAGCAAACCTTTCTGAGATGTGATTATCAAATCCCAAGCTCTACAATATCTACATGTGATACTGGACAAATCTCTGTAATATATCTTGGTTATAAATTGTAAGCATAATGAGAGGTACTTCTATCCTTCTCATCAACACACAGGTTTAATATCCCCATATGAAATTGAAAGCTAACTCTTTATAAATCACTGCTGTAAGGTGTTGACTTCTTCAATGGCACTTTCAGTAATTTCCTTAGAATTCAAGCTTAATTTAAAAAAATCCACGTTATGTTGCTAAATACCAAGTTTCTTATTTTCGTGTGAGATTTGTTTTCACTATATTTCTTAGTAGAGATTGGTAAAAATATATTTTAAGTTACAAAAACAAACCCTTCATTTATTTATGAGTTAAGTAATACATGCTTTCAAAACCAATGATTGTCACAAGCAGTGCTCTAGAGTCAAATAGATTTTCAATAACAATTAAAGTATTGCATACAAAATTATATGTTTGTGGTACTTCCTAGAAACATGGACTGCCTTTCTATTCTGTCAATGTGGAGCAGTGATGAAGGCAAAGAAGCTTCTACTGACACTCTGATGTGTTCTCCTCCTTGACAGGGCAGCACCCAGGTGAGAGGGCAAGGCCACAGCAAGGGGACCTACTGTACAAAAGGCCTTCTGATTTGGGGCCATTGGGAAAAAAATGGCATGATAGATCTTGGATGGTGTTTATCTAGAACTGCCAGATTGAGCAAACAAAAATACAGAACAACCAGCTAAGTTAGAGTTTCAGATAAATGATGAATAATTTTTTTGTGTGTCCCACATACTGCAAGGGACATGCTTATGTTAAGAAAATTTACTATTTATCTGAAGTTTAAATTTAACTGGCTGTCTCTTATCTAAGCTGGCAGTCCTAAATAAATTCTAGTTTTCTTGCTATAGCTTTGAGCATTAGGACTCCCACAGGATGTGGACAATGAACCATGTGGGTTCCTTGGATGGAGCTCTTTGCCTGTGTCATAAAAGGTGAAAGGGAATAGATCCTTTAAGAGTAGGTGGGCATATGTGTATAGTAAGTCTCACTACTAGACCTTTGCTTTTGATTTAGTCAATTAAATGAAAGTTAAAATGAAGCTTTGACAGTGCAAACACAGAAGCCTTCAAAGATACGATAGTTAATGATGCAAAGCACCATTAAGGAGCCAGCAAGTTGATTCTGAGGAGTCAGCTACCTCTCTCCTCTGCCCACTGACTTCTCATGCCTATGTATTAAAGGAAGTGGGGCAAGATTTGAGAGACTCAACTTGTAAGCATATCTCTAACAGTTTACTTTTAATAACATTGTTTGCATTGTGGAAACGAATTGAAAAAGAAATCATCATCAGTGGCAGTTTTAATGCTATTAAATGCCACCAGATAACTAAACTATGTAAGAAGCTTTGCTTTGAAAGCTCACCAACTGTGAGTTTCATTTGTAAACCTGGGGGAAAAAACCCCAAAATTGTAGGAAATTGATCGGTGAATAATTGAGGATCAATTATTTTGCACAGGAATTCTTGTAAAAATACTAGCTCTGATTCTGTTTTCTTTGCAGATTCAGAGCCAACTTTGAGTTAAAAACTACAGATGTATATTGCTGATTTTTATATTTTTAATATCAAATATCTTCAGTAATGTTGAGAATGGAAAATATGGGCCCTTCTCCCAGCCTTGCCTATTAACTAGTTATATATTATTTCACAAGGCATTTAATATTGCTGGGTTTTACATTCCCATCTTTAAAATGCAAATAATAGCATCTGTTATGCCATTCTCATAGAGTTACTATGAGCTAACTTGTAATAATAAAGTCAAATGCCTTGAAAAACACCATGAAATGCATCAAAATTCGCTCCTGCTAGTTAATGTTCACTAATGGCACAAGTGATTTTGATGAATTACCAAAGAGCCTGAATCAACTCTTGTAGTAGGTCCAAGTGTTAGAGCAGAAAAAAAAATATTGGCAAAAATACCACTTTGGAAAAAAGCTTTGGTTTTGAGAGTGATGCTTGATAGAATGTGCATAGCTGTTCCTTAGGTGTTCCGTAAGGTACCAAAGAAGTTTAAGACATGGTCTCTGTCCATATGAAGGTTACAGTTCATTTGGAGGAAAAAAGAAAAGGTAGGCTTGATGCTAAACAAAAATGCAGTACAGTTTGATTTGGTGTCCAATGCATGGTGATGACAGTAGATTTCTTTTAGAGATCACAGCAGAACATGATTAAAGTAGGGAAACTATTTCATAGAGTTAGTCTTCAGGATGGTTAGAGAGGGGTTTGAACAAGTGAAAAGAAAAAAGGTCATTCTATCCAGGGACATAATGTTGGAAAAGTTTTGACCAGGCTGTGTGTGTGGCCTATTGATAACAGGAAGGAGACTAGTCTGACTGGATCAAGAATTTATTCTGGGAACAGTGCATAAAAGAATGGCATAAAAATAAAATTATACTGCACAAAATATAAGTCTAAATAGATAGGTTTATTCAAGTATGTCAAGTCTGGGACATCAGGCTGAAGAGTTTGATATCTTGATTTATGAACAAATTATATTTATATATATAATTTATATATTATATTATATTATATATTAATATATAATATATATACACATAGATATCATGTATACATATACACAATATATGCATCCTCTATTTTAATATAATATACATGTACATAACATATGCATTCTCTATATTATCTCAAAATATCCTCTATTTTGAAGCTAGAACAGCCGACATATACTCAAAATATGACTTTAAAAGACTGCTACTTTAAGAGAGGCCCCCCTGAAGGCTAACTTGTGTTTTGAAACTGTAACCACCATCAGCAAAAGCTATTACAGCTAATGGCTCTTTCATTCAATTTTTCAGGATTCATGGATTCTGCAGTAATAATTTTTCTCATTGCTGTGTTCCCTATTATTGGTTTATTTACTGCCTAATTTGAAATTCTCTTGCAGAATATTTTGGTTTCTTCCCCTTCTAAGCTGTCTCAGTGTGGTTTACTGTACAGACAATGGCCACTGTGGTTTCTGCTGTCATCCCTTCTCCACATACGTCTCACCCAGGGAACCATCTCCATTTTAATGCTGTTAGATTGGCTGCATTATAGACTTTTAAAATTCACTCCTACTAGTTAATGTTAACTAATGGCAAAAGTGATTTTGAAGAATTAGCTAAAGACTCTGAATCAATTCATTTAGCAGGTTTGCATGCTAAAGATTGGCATGAATACTGCTTTGTTTTTGAGAGTAATGCTTGATAGAATGGTGTTTCATTCTATCCATCAGCCTGCTGAAAGAAGACATGGATGTAATTTTATGTGTCATGGTCAATCAACACACTGTTAGATACTGTGCTGCCAAAGAAAATCAAGGGGAAAAAAAAATCGGTGATGATTTTTAGCCATGTTGCCAATGAAAATCTTACATTGACTGAGTCTAACTTTCTTTGTTGAGTCTCTGAACATGGCTGTGGAATATGGTCTTAATAAAAATTGACCTATTACACAATTCTCTGTTTTAGTCCATTGGTAATGAGAAATGAATTGGTTGTGATGATGTCAATGGTGACACAACTGAGCAAACCTTCATTAAAAACTTGGAGATTTTCATGAATACCAGTTGAGAAGCCAAGCTTTTTAAAAAATTGCCAAGGCCCATGTTCTCAAATGCTTCTTGAACATGGAAATTAGTTCTGGCATTTTCTAGACTTCTGTGCCCATCAAGATTTGTTCACCCTGCATTACCAAGGTCAAGTCTCCATTGTGAGTTTAGAAGTTGCGTGACAGTTTCTGATCATAATACCACCAAGTAGGAACAAAGAGGATGCCATTAGAAATCATGTGTCATTGTCTCATTTTCACTTATCATGGAAAAGCTTAGTCAGACATTTAAGGAACTCTTCCACAAATGTCCTAATATATATAAGGCTTTTAGAGCTAAACACATATTAAAGGCAATAGGAATATTTGTTGTCATAATTGTTATTATTATCATTTATCATGAAATGTCTTAGCATTACTTGAGTAAAGCGTCCCCAGTTTCTATAGCAGAAACTGCTATATTAGATATTGGGTCTCTAATATCTATTCTACTCCTGTTAAAGCAATATAACTCAATATTGATGCTGTCTAGCCTCCTTCATAGGTAGGGGAAGACAAGGACATATAAGAGGAAGTTGATGAGCGGAGCTTCCAGGAAAGTTCTTTAATAGTTCCAACAGCTCTTTTGCTCCTCTGTAGTTCTTGTCTAGAATGTGGATGTGATTACAGTAGCTACAGAAACAACCTTACAAATTGGAGATGACCTTGAGGAGGGTACTCAAGAAGAGGAATATGGAGTGCTAATGATATGGGGGAGCCTGGGAAGCTTCTCTGAACTTCCTACCCTCCTTTCCCCCCTCACCTCCCCCCACTGACTTATTTGACATGAGAGAAAAACAAACACCTATATTATTTTAGTCACCCTTAATTTGCATACCAATTGCTATGGACCTGTGATAATTCCCGAAGGACTCTGTATCCCCAGTCTTTTTGCCTACTGGCATGTTTTAGAGTGATTGTTTCCCTTAAAAGTTTTTGACCTTGCTTAAGGAGATCAGCTACACAAAAGTCAGAACCTGAGTTTATGCCATTTTGCTTCTTTCCTATTTAACAGAGCACTATATAACTACAAGGCTTTTAATAAGCTATTTCTGATGCTGTTAACACCATTAGGGGCTTTAAAGATTGAAGTTTCCTAATCAGAAACTGGTTGTCTATCTATCTATCTATCTATCTATCTATCTATCTATCTATCTATCTATCTATCTATCTATCTATCTATAATCTATGTATCTATGTATCTATCTATAAATATGGATGTATGTTATATATGCAATATATATCATAAACATGTATATATACACATGTGTACATACACAGGCTCTTTTCTCATGTCTCTAACATTTTAGCTTAATTCTCAACTGTTTTGCTTTAACGTGCTGCTTAGTAAACAGAAAACATAGCCTTGGAAACAGATATAAAAGAAAAACTAATTAGGAAAGAGAATATCAGATTGCCAAGCTTATTTTAAGAGCTTACTTATTGTGAATGGCTAAACTCATCCATTTCCTCTGAACTTAAATCTATTTCTAAACATGAAAAAGACTGGTCATTTTCCACATGCTCTGAAAATAATCTTTGTTCAATTGATATAACTAACAACAGTAGTCAGAGGGACACATAGATCCAGATTTTTGCTGACCACTGTATGGAAGACTCGTCTGATCGATCACTCCAATCCATTTTCTTCAACTTACTAATTAATGGTTTTCTCATGAAAACATGATGATACCCTACTTATTGGAAGAGTTGTGAATACCAGTAAGATAATTTTAATAATAGATTATAATATGCATTAGAGTTTATTTAAAATTGTATTTTAATTTTTACCAACAAATACATTTACCTTAATACTGTTTCAGTTTTTTTTTACTTGATTTTGAGTAGGCCCAGAAATAAATACACTTTTCTCATAGAACACCTTTTCCTCAGCAGGTTTGCCAAAGAAGAAAAACAACAAGAATGAAGACAGATACACGTTGAAATGTCAATTTTTTTCAGAAAATAGTAAGAAAGGGCGAATTTATAGAGACAGAAAGTAGAACTGTTGCTGTTTAGGGCAGGGAGCAATGGGAGGATAGGGTTGGGGGTGGTAAAGGGATGGCATTTTGGTGGGGAGTGATAAGAATAGTCTAAAGTTGATTATGGTGATAGTGGTACAACCCTGTGAATACAGTAAAAACCATTGAACTGTACACTTTAAAAGAATGAACTTCATAGTATGTAAATTACATCTCAATAAAGCTGTTACAAAAAAGGGGAAACAAAGTCACTTTTTATGGCTAAGGTCTTGCTTGAAGAATAGGTTTTAAATACAGAATTGCAGAATTAGGCACAGGTACGACTCAACAATCAAAGGCTACCATAATGGAGGTCATCCCACATGGAGACCTGGCCATGTAAGCATAGTCATGGAAAAGCAGGTGGAAGCTATGTTTTCTGCAAGAAATTGACTCCTAGGTAAAGAGAAGGGAGAAGGGGGATCCATTTCTACAAGTCCAAATTTTTCCCCCAGCTTATTAATCTGATTAGTCTTTCCAACTTTCCTGATGGTCAGGGAGTGGGGGCCTGGGGACAAGAGAGTGGAAATGCAGGGAAGAATCTCATCTCATGGCAACCAGTGAAGTAGGAAACAAACACTCCCTCCATTCCAACCTCATACACAACTCCCTTCCTGATTTCTAAATTATCATTTTCATTTTTACATGCCTGGTGAAAGTGTTTTCCATCTAAAATTTCTACTGATTTCAGGTCTCTTATTAATAATAATATTATTATTATTATCTCAAAATAATGCTTGCTCAACCATCTTAAAATTCTTTTTTAACAAGTAATAACTGAAGATAACCTAAAAACTTTTCCTGAAAAGGTGTGAGTCATTTCAGAAGAAACAGGGAGCAGATTCAGCAAGAGGCTTGACTGAATCAACAAGGAGGAAATCCAAGTGCTCTGAACATCAACCACATTGAGAGACAAAAATTGATGTCATTGGTATACTACTGCTAGAGGAAAACACAGGGAAAGTCATTTTTGCTGGATCAAAGTCATCTTGCTAAATCAGAGGGCTTCCCCTAGATGTTTCTAGGGCTACCCTAGAAACATAAGACTAACTAGGAGAGCAGGGTTGGAGCTACAGACCAAGCTGACCTCATTGGTTAGGCAATAAATATTTTAGTATTGGATTAAAGTTCAAGTGTTGTCCAAATTCAGTACAAAAGTACCTGTTGTATTTCTTGAATTATTAGATAAGTATACATGCACTTATATTTAAACTTGTTATCATAAATACATTGACTTGGCCATTCTTGTGTTAAGTTTAGCTTTGAGAAGCAAGCAACTCATACATTTCTATTGCTTAAAAACAAAAAATCCAGCCATCCTGTTTTATCTAAAGGAGCTATGAAGAGGATCTTAATTATATAGGCTTTTGGATTAAATCTGCCTAACTCCATGCTTTCAACACTTTTGTTAATTCAATCACAGAGATTTCTAATGGTTTTTGATGTTATCTGGACTGCTATTCCGCAACTACAACTCTCCATTTAAAATCACTCTCCTAAGAGTGATGTACATTTTGGGCATCTGAGTATATTTGTAGAACTAGTAGTTGTGGTAACAAGACTAAGTTTACATGTCTGTCCACATCAGCACCATGTACTCAAGATGGATTTCAGCTGCCAAAAAGGTCACTCTAAACTGCTTGCACAAACCTGTCTTTATGCCCCTGTTTATTATGCTCCCAT